>NW_026922115.1:0-19636 GCF_032062105.1 Saccostrea cuccullata | reverse complement strand
ATTTATAAACAGTTTTCAGCTCAGTGTAGTGACCATGCTAACTTTAAAAATGAATTTCTTTGCGAAGACAATATGAAAATTCGTAGGATTTTCTGTGTTTAGTAGATCTTTAATAGAACTTTTCAAATATGAAAAAAATTAAATCAAATGCCTCATCATTTATTATGATATATTGTGTATTGCATTACTTATTGAACGACCCTCGTATTAACAATGTTGGTTCCAATTATTTTATTGTCTATCATGAACATATTTTGCTTCGTTATTCCTGTGAAAGCAGGTGAAAAAATCGGAATGTCTATGGCTATATTCTTGACCTTTGCTGTGTATGCCACTCTTTTGAGTGAAACGATGCCGTCCTCTGCTGATGACGTGCCCGCGTTTAGTGCTTACCTCATAACACAAATTATTCTCAGTGCTCTAACTGTGATGGCGGGAGCCATTGTTATTTCTATTTACCACAAGAACCCCGAAAAAGTACCGGAAGTGAGGGTCGAGGGAATAAATGTTGACTATCCGAGTGATGAAGAGGAATCGGATAAAGATTTATTTTTCGAATTAAGTTGTCCTACGGTTGACACAATGAGAAAGAATATCGATGCTTCGAAGTTTGAAAAAATATTGATCGTTTGCAACATATGCATCAATGTTGTTTCACTATGTGTTCTAGGCGCTACAATTCTTTAAGAATCAAGATTGAGGGAGTGTTTTTGGACGCATAACAAAAAACAATGAAGTAAGACCTTCATTTAGAAAGGTTTCTTAAGATGTATAAGCAATTGATTTGCTCATTCTCACAACTAGTTCATTCGTATAATTATTTTTGTTTCGATATGCTTTTATTCATATTTTCATAACATGTTATTTCCCGGAGACTTTCAAAAGGCGTTTCTTTTTTATTCTTTGTATTGATTATTTGTGTCCTTAAAAAAATAAAGCTTTATATATGAAAGATTTCTATACAAAAAATGTATTTTTGTTGTTTTTGTATATCAGTATTGTGTATTAAGTTTTAGACGTCGAAACATACATCTCTTGAATGGTTTAATTGTCCTGTGTATGTGTAGAATTGTACTATAATATTTATATGACTAAAAAAATTATTCAGTGTATTGAATAAAAATTCTGAAATTTGACCTGTGCTGTGATCCGATTTTCGCAATTTTAAACTCTACATAAGATTGAAATGAATCATGATACTTTGGGGGGTTGGGGTTGGGATTAAAACACACTTTATTTGATTTAATTGTTGAAATATTTCTACCAAATTATAGACATAATATGACGTAAAAATGATATGACAGGAATCTACGAACTTCCCTCGTATTTGTGTAGGTATGTTGGTTCGTTTGTTTGTTTTTTTTTCTATAATAGTATCCCTTTTATTATTCTCAACTTACATTGAAAACCCACCAATTACCGATGGAGGGCTGCACATTTAGAACTGATTCAATCGGGACTTTGGGCATGAGAGACCCTTTCTACCTTCTTTGAGGTTCGAAATCTGTTAAAACTTTACACCTTGTACTATATAGAAAAAACGAATACTATTCAACCATTAAACAATACAAAATAGAGCACAGCAAACACGGACCTCCAAAACATCGACCGAACAAACCTCTCGTGTGCTACTTTGTCATGATCGGGAAATAACGGGAAAATCCGTCGATTAATTGTGTAAATAATGGCGTTTAAATTAGTTTAAAGAATCTCAAACAGCAATTAACACAATGATAAATTGTATGTGCTGACAAGGCCATTGTATTGACCATAGAACCTACAAAATGATGGCTTTAAACGAGATTGCTAATATTCTTGTTTCGTCAACGTGTTTGTCAATGATTTATCTCGAGCTTATTTCAGAAATTGTACACACATAGTTCATGTTCTTGCGAATTGAACCAACTAAGAGATATACACCCCGTATTTATTGAAGGTTTATCGCTGCTTTCACTGTTAGTAAGGGAAATTAACGATAAAAAAGTTAAAGTCAACATATTTTTCATGAAGTGTGATTTTTTTCGTCTTTTTTCAAGTAAAATATCCAAATATGAAACAGATGGGTCAAGAATATGTTGTATCTAAATGTGATATTATGAAACCTTTTTCTATATGTATTTATTCGTTTTATTTATTTTTTCATTGCGTTTTCAGAAATATAATCTTAAAATTTGATTAACGATTAACCCAAAATTTTATTGCGCATCTGAATTGAGTTGCCTGAGTAAAGTTTTATTCTATGACTTCATTGGCTCTTTAAATTGATTAGTTATTTCCTATTTTTTCATCCAATAATACATTTTCATTATAAGTATTTCTATGTTTGTCAGGGCAGTAATACGTTTCCAAGAAAGAAGTACAGTGTAAATTTATAATCCAGTGTACATCATATGCATCTTATGGCATGTAACTTATATATTTAATGATGTTTTCTTACCATATAAAGATTTGATTTACGTACTTATTTTGATTGCAAACGTTTTACTTTATTATATTTTTGCATTCAAAGTTGTAACTGAAATTATAATGAGTGTAAGATTTCAATTTGAATTGTTTACAGTAAACATTTTTTCTTAAACGTTTACTGTAGGTAAATTACCTCATGTTATTTTCATAACTTCTGTAAATGTGACTTATCGTGTACTTTTTTCCTTTAGATTTATGCCTTTAAATCCTTAATAAAAGATGAAAACATAACATCTGCCTTACTGCTCGTAACATTAAGCTCACCAGGATAATTAATGATTCCTTTTGGTGGAACTTTTGACTTCATCTATTCATTGCCTTTATTAGCATTTTAATAATGATAACAATAGGATATCAACATCAGAATGGAAATACTGTTAATTGACAATATGTCTTTGATATATGTCTACATGTAAATATAGAGTTGAAGGCCACAATAAGTATTTTCTTCATTTTACCTATACGATTTTAGACACAATTTGTTTATTATGAATAACAAAAGTATGTCTCCTAATAACGGGGCACAGTTATTACTAGGAATTCTAATAGATTGTTGAAAGACCCGGTCTCAAAAAAATATAGATATTGTCAATCAGAAACTCAGGCATATTTTTTTGCAGACTTCAGAGATATAATTCTGCAAATGGCAATCCAAATTATACCAAGCGACTTCCTTTACTGCTTATTAAGTAATGAAGGAGAGATCTCGTGTGAATCTGACGTGATGCATAAAGATTCCACTTTTGGTATATGTGAAATCACAAGATTTTTCTTACATCCAAATTTTAAAAACTTTTCTATGTGAAATCACAAGATTTTTCTTACATCCAAATTTTAAAAACTTTTCAACTTTATATACTCCCCACGATAATTAAAGTCCAGGCTTTTTGATATCATTGACGGCTGCTTTATCAATAAAAATGAAACTCGTAAATCTAATTACCTGGTCAATGGTCATTTGCAAAATATTTTGTTAAAACACATTTTGATTGCATATACAAGTACTCTAAAGTTGACATCAAAAAGAAGCTTAAGATTCTGATGAACGGCTATTATCCGTGAAATTTCATTGCTCACAGTCCCTCTGGTTCTGTCTTAGTCCATGCTATTGGACTGACTCTGCATCTCGTAGTAATCCCACAATTTCTCCTCAAACAGCATTCCAGTCTCAATATTGAAATTTCCTTAGGTAAACGCACCGGTATGTTTTTGTCGACATACGCACCCACCAATACTTTGCCACACGAATGAACAGAGGTTTTTACACAATCTGCTTGTACATGTACCAGTTGCTGAAAACAAAACAGTTCTATCTTCAGATTACTGTTATTCGATCCATGTACTCACCTTCATCTTCATTTGATTTTATTAATGACACATTTTTTTCTTATCTCAGATCTACTACGCTTACCCGTTTTGCAGTTGATTAACAATGTCTTTTTGACAATATGAAGTGCAATTACTGTGACCTGGAACTTAAATTCAAAGATGCAATTGGTGTACTCCCCGCTGGGATAACTGGTCACTAAGTGCTGGTAGATGTTACAGCTGTTAACGGTATGTGTGTGCAGCTATGCGGAAAGTTCATCGTGGGCATAAGAAGCATAGGGGACTACTTAATTTTAAAAACTTTTCAACTTTATACACCCCCATGATAATTAAAGTCCAGGCTTTTTGATATCATTGACAATGGTTTTATCAATAAAAATAAAACTCGTAAATCTACTTACCTGGTCAATGGTCATTTGCAAAATATTTTATTAAAACACATTTTGATTGCACAAAGAGGTACTCTGAAGTTGACATCAAAAAGATGCTTAAGATTCTGAATAGTAGTTTTTAGAGACAAGATCTTAAATACAATCCTTTTGGAAATCCCATGTATAGGAGTTTCGCTCCGTTATTAGCAGACGAATTTTTGTATTCAGATGAAGCAGCAAACTCTTACGCGTAGAAAGAAGAAAACACTTGCTTGGGCTTTCGCCAGGTTGAAGAAAATACTCGAAATGGGGTATTATCCGTAAAATCGCGTGTAATACCGGATATTAGGGTATCGTTGAATCCGCGAAATGGGTATAGGCGGTTTAATCACCCAGTAAAACTTAAACAATGGGATGGCGCATGTTGCCGAGTTAATTTCATCTAGATACTCATGTTTTCTAAGTGTATCACTAGCCAAGTAAGAATTTGGGCGTCAAGATTAATGCGCACAGGACAACAAATACCCCTGGAGTTTAGTACATTTCATTACCTGCACCCAAAAAGGCGTTCGTTTCGCTTCATATTTTTCATAATGTTGAAAGTATTTGCATCTTCATCGTGTTCATACCCAACATAACAGAACTGTTAAATATCAGAATTCGGGAATTTATAATAATTGCCCATCAACACGACAAACATGAACAATTTGTAAATAAGTCAAATTATACGGAAACACATTTCGCACACAAGATAATGCCATGCGTAAACAAGGGAATGTCTATCGTATCCAATTATGAGTCATTTATTGCTTTAATATTCATCTTGTGCAAAATATCAAAATCATATATTGTTTATTGTATAAGAATGTATAAATTAATGTAAAAATTTCTTTTTTTTATAAATCATGCATATTTTCAGAATATGTCTCCAACATTTTAGCAGAGGTAATGATAATTTCAGGAATACAGCTTGTAAGAGAAGTTAACTGTTGCATGATCGTTTAATTTCGCTAAGTCATCATTATTTTACCATTCCTTGTCTATTTAAAAAAAGGGGGATTGAAAAGCCGTAACGGTTGTGAATAGAGTTTTGAGCTAAACCTTACTGATTGTTAAGGTTATATATCTTAAATTGTTAGGAATATTTATTCATCAATAAAAATTATATTTCCGACATCGCCGTCTTGGGTGAATAGAATACATCATATCTTCAAAATATTCGTGCTCTAATTGTTTATATGCCGATTGCGGAACAAATCGAGGTAAACAAAAAGCAACCTGTTACGTGTACAAGCTTCAAATTTCATGTTTATTTTTAACATATTTTTTCATCATAGATGAGTGTTAAAAAGTTATTGAAATGCGTAATTATACGTACATGTATCACAGATAAAATAATTTAAGGAAAAGAAAGAAGACAGGAAATTTTTAAGTTTTTTATTTCTCTGTCGCGTGACATTTTGTCTTTAGAACCAATCAGATGTGTTTTACAGTATATTATAATAAGGTATTAGATAGCGATACAAAAAATCAAAATAGACAACAGAAGGGAAAATCTATCCTGTTTATTCAATAGTATAATAAAAAAAGAAGTGGCTATAATTTTTATGAAAATTTTAATGTCTGAAGAAGAATTATATTCTCAAGAATTAAGACAAGAGTGTCCATGGTGCAATTGAGCACTCCATTTATTCCAGTTTGTTCATTAATATGGACAAAACGGAACAACTATGAAAAATGAAAACGTTACTTTGTAATTCATTTTTTAATATTACCGTACCTCGATGAATATTGAGAATGTGTTATTAGCACATGAAAAAAAACTACACAATTGACTTTTATTTATACCCCCCCCCCCCAAAAAAAAAAATAAATAAAAGCCAGAAGAAAATCCTTTTCACATGATTTCTCGTTCTCAATTTTCACACAAATGCATAAAATAAAGGTAAAATAGTATATCTTGCATCAATCAAAATGCAACCAGAATATTTGTGGTGTCTTTGAAGGAAATTTCCATACTAAACTGACAGAAAATTCTCTTAAAAATACTCACCTTAAATTGATTATTTTCAACATTTTTCCTAAGTTTGTTATTTAATCTTATTTTATTTTCTTCTTTATGAAAACGTCGGTATTCCTCATCGAAGAGATATCCAATTATGACTCGCTTATACTGTCCTTTCTATCTGAAGAATAATTTATATTTCACGTGAAAGGGACACCATACACTTTTAGTGAATAGTACAAAACACAGCGTTAGTCTTTTAATTTCTTGTTCTGCATTTTGTGAATAATGCACAAATTGGAAAATTAAGTCATGGAATACTTAAGTGGGAAATTAAGACAAACGAAGTGTAGTGCTTTGTTTTTAGAAATTATATTGAAAAATAACAACGCCATCGCGTCTTCTTTGTTACCCTAGCAGTGTTTGTCGTGTGATTTTAAACATATTTGACAACCATATAAATTAGGTTTAATAAAAATAAATCCCCAAGATACTGATGTACAAATAACAATAACTGGCATAATGCGCCGTTGCTTTATTTTTTTTTTTATAGAGAGGTGCACGGAATACCCGATTTCGCGGATTCAACGATACCCTAATATCGAGTATTTTACGCGATTTCATGAATAATACCCGATTTCGAGCATTTTCTCCAACCTGTCATTAAGATAAATCTTCAACGTATTGTCAGTCAACTAATGAATGGTAATTTCCATTCCTTTGTCGATTTGTCGATACGATATATCCTGGTGATCTTGGGATAAAATACTCTTCAGAGTCTGAAACATCTGTTTCACACTTAAATATCTTATTTGAAAAAGACATTAAACGGTAATCTAAAAACCTATTGCGAGCTCTATGATAAACGTGATGGCTTTATTTTTCCTATCGTCAAATTCAAGTTGCTTAAAGTTACTTATGTAGCAATATATCTTCATCATCTGCTTACGGAATTTATATTTCTCTGTTGATTCGATAAGCAAGAGGATGCTCGACATATGAACAATTTCTAAAACGAGGTAATTATAAGTTATTGACAAAAAAGTTGATGAAACAAGTATATCAGCAGTCTCGTTTACACTCATCAGTTCGTAAGTTCTATGGTCGATACATGACCTTGTCAGCAAATGCAATTTATCATTGAGTCAAATGCTGACTGACTTTTTTTCAAATTTATTGTTAGTCCATGGATAATACATTGAACCGAAGACGAATTTTCCCGTTATTTCGCAATTAAGACTACGTTTGTAGGAGCACACGGTAGATGTGACCGGTCAGCAGGGGATGCTAATTTCTCCATAGCACCTGATCCCACCTCTGATGTTTTGGAGGTCCGTGTTAGCTCTGTTCATATTTTGTATTGTTTTATGGACTTTAATATTGAATTCGTATCTCCATATTCTTCATTTGTTATGAAGGGGGATATTTTTATCAGGTCCCATGGGATTTATTTCATGTGTATTTTGCATTTTGCAGATAAACTTGAAACAGCTCCCTAAACATTGGCATGAATATTTTATTTTGTCTATAACTCCCGAAAGATATCAACTCCCCAAAACTTATTGTTCAGCCGTTTTGTTATGCATTATTTATATGACATGGTCTTTGATTTTGAAAGTAGTTTAAATAATTATTTTAATGATATACATCGGCATTGATTATTTTTTTCCGAGGCTTTGCAGAATTATATAACATGCAGCATTTTATTTGCTTTTCAGCAAAAAGATAACATCAAGAAAAACCAAAGGATATCAATCAATCATCTAAAATTTTCTTATAATGGATAGCAGGGCTATTTTTATAATATTATTGGATATTTTTGGAAAAATCCTTCACGCATATGGGAATACGAATACGGAAAGCAACCTTCGAAATTATATTTTTCATAGCTACGATCGGTTTAGTACTCCTGTCTTCAAAAGTACAACTGACAAAGTTGAAATAGGAGTGGGACTTTTGCTTTATAGCATCGAAAACGTGGACGAAAAATCACAAACATTTTCTTCAGTTATTGAAATAATGTACATTTGGAAAGATATCTTTCTAAATTGGAATAAAACTGAATATCAGATAAACGTTCTGCGTGTTCCTGCCGAGAAAATATGGGTCCCAATGATTATCAGTGAAAATGAGTTAGAAAGCAAACGAATGATGACGTTTGAATCCGTCAAAAGCAAAGATGCTCTTGTTTTTCATGATGGGTTTGTGCTATTATATGATACAGTGAAAAGTACCATTCAGTGCGAAATAACTTTATTGAAATACCCTTTCGATGAACAAACGTGTTCATATAAATTTGATACTCCAGGATATTTAAATATAGAGATATCGGAGAATCGCTCAGATTTTATGACATCGAAATTACAGAAACACGGAGAATGGAGTTTCGTATCTTCTGAATTAAATATTCAGAAAGGCCAGGGAAATAATACTTTCACGCTACATATTCGAAGGCGTCCACATATGGCTATACTGACAACGGTTATTCCGATTGTTTTATTGTCTATCATGAACATATTTTACTTCGTTATTCCCGTAGAAGCAGGTGAAAAAATCGGAATGTCTATGGCTGTATTCTTGACATTTGCTGTCTATGCCAATCTTTTGAGTGAAACTATGCCGTCCTCTGCCGATAACGTGTCCGTATTTAGTGCTTACGTCATAACACAAATTATTATCAGTGCTTTAACTGTCATGGGGGAGGCCATTATTATTTTTATTCATCACAAGACACCCGAAAAAGTACCGAAGGAGGTCAACAGAACAAATGTTCACTCTCCGAATGACAAAGAAGAAACGGATAATATTACATTTTCCGAATTAAATTGTCCAAAGGATGACACAATGAAAAAGAATGTTGATGCTTCAAAGTTTGAAAAAATATTGATCGTATGCAACATATTCATTAATGTTGTGTCACTATGTGTTACAGGCGCTATATTTCTTTATGAATAAAGATTGAGGAAGTGTTTTGGACACCTAAAAAAAACAGATGACTGTGTAAGACCTTCATTTAACTGGTTTCTGAAGATGTATACATTAAATGATTTGCTCGTCTTCAGTACAATTCCATAATTAACATTTTTCGATTCGTTATGTTTTTATTAATATTTTTATAATATGTCACTTCCAAGAGACTTTCAAGAGGCGTTTATAATATAAAAAAAAAACTACGACGTTTCTTTTTTTTTCTTTGCATTTATTATATGTGTGCTTAAAAATTAAAAATAATAATAATATATTTCAAATTACAGAAAGCTTAAAAAAGTATATGAGAGATTTCTCTACAAAATGAAATTGGTTTCACATTACAGTATTCATGTATTAACTTTTAGAAATCAATACATACTATATCTTTTGATTGGTGTTATTCTCCTATCAATCTGTGTATGTGTAGAAGTCTACTTTAATATTGATATGACTAAAAGCTTATTTAGTGTATTGAGTGTTAATTATGAAGTTTTGACCTGAGCTGCAATCTGATTTACGCATTTTTAATATCTCAATAAATTTAAAATAAATCAGGCTACTTTGGTTTTTTAACACACATTTGATTTAATTGTTAAAACTGCCGAACAACTGACTGCCGCATGCTTGTAGGTATGTTAGTTCGTTTGTTTGAAATATATATAAAAAAAAAAGGAACAGTATTCAAGCTCAAAAGTCCATTAAACAATACAAAATAGGAGCAAAGCAAAGACGGACTTCAAAGCATCAGAGGTGGGTTCAGGTGCTATGGAGGAAAGAGCATCCCCTGCCAACCGATCAAAACCGTTGTGTGCTCCTTTGTCATGATCGGGAAATAACGTAAAAATCCATCCATTCATTGTGTATAATGTCGCCAAAATCTCAAGCAGCATTTAACTCAATGATCAATACCGTATAAGCAAAATTTTTAGCGAGTATTTAATTTTGGCATTATTAGCGAGAGTTCTGAGATCGCTAAAATTAAATATCGCTAAAAATAAACTGTGTTTAATTTCTAATAGCTTCTTTTGTGAACATTCCAGCTCAAAAACACAATAGGCGAAGCAATCAGATTTAGCGGAAATTCATTTTTGTAGAATAAAGCTTTAGATTGCATGACATTTGATCTTGAAGGAAACTGACTGAACCCTTTTTTTAATTTCATGTTTTAAACGAGGAGAGCAATCAGGAGTCTTCTCTTCTTCATATATCATGTTGCAATTAATACAAGCTCGTTTTGTAATACAACTATCATGATGTTTAAAATTGTCTTTTCTTATCCAATTTAGTCTTATGAGAGATATGGAGATAACGAACAGTATTCAATACCAAAGTCCTTAAAGCAATACAAAATAGGAGCAGAGCAAACACGGACCTCCGAAACATCAGAGGTGGGATCAGGTGCCATTATGAAGAAAATGTATAACAGATCACAAAATAAATAAACCAATCAATGTGAAGAATTTGCCGTGAATGATAAATCCATCAGTATTTAATTTCCCCTTCCAGACTAATGGGTCAGTAGATAGCTACTGTAAAACTGACCCCTAAAAATTCTGTACAAAACTTCAAGATCAATGCTTAATTTTCAAAGTCTATTTCAATTCATTTTCCGGAAAGCAGAAAACTTCCTGGAGATTAAAATCATTTGAAATACACCTATTTCTTAGAATCAGTCGCATAATTTTGGTCTCATTAAAATTTTTTATTTGAACTATAAATATATAGATCTAAAAAAAAAATATAAATGAAAAGAAAGAAAGAAAGAAACGAAAAAATACATTACACTTGTGTTCTTATGTCCTGCTCAGTGATGTGTCCAAGGAAAACAACACATGAAAACGTAAGCATTAGCAACAGAACAAACAGAGGCGTGACTGTTTACAAACACCGATACACTGTAAATGTTTGAAGTAATGTTTTGACGACAATTTTATAATATTTATGCCATTTCCGAGCACGAAACTGAAGTTATGTTTGGTTGATTGATTGATTGTATATTCTTTAACACCGATTCGGCAATTTTTAAGCCATGTTATGTTTGGAATATAATTCGAAAATTATCAAAGATGAAATAACCTTAAAAGCAGGGATTACTAGTTGAATTGTTGTATCAAACAACAGAATAACAATAGTAATGAGTGATTAATATTTTATTTGGCTGAATAGGCCACGGCCGCTTAAATGAGGGAGTCAAGGCATCACTATACTCACTCGTTATGGTATCTTTAGAAATGTGAATCCTGGGCACAGATGTCCACTGACTTGTCGATCCATACTTGAAAACAGTTGTTAAAATGTTGAAAAAGAGTTCATCGAGCCTACCGGTAAGCCCAATATCCGCATGCCTGGCGTGAACTGCTGGCATTTATGGTTGATATAGCCAGGCGGCCGTGACACTGTAAATGTTTGAAGTCATGTTTTGAAATATAACAATTTTATAATATTCATGCCATTTCCGTGCATAAAACTGAAGTTATGTTTGGTTGATTGATTGATTGATATTCTTAAACACCGATTTGGCAATTTTTCAGCCATGTTTCGGCGGAGAAGACTCAAGTTATGTTAACTTTGGAATATAATTCGGTAATTATCAAAGATAAAATAACCTTAAAAGCAGGGATTACTACTTGAATTGTTGTATCAAACAACAGAATAACAATAGTAATGCGTGATTAATATATTATTTGGGTGAACTGGTCACGGCCGCTTAAATGAGGGAGTCATGGCATCAATATACTCACTCGTAATGGTATCCTTAGAAATGTGAATCCTGGACAAAGATGTCCAGGATTAACAGTTGTTAAAATGTTGAAAAAGAGTTCATCCATCCTACCGGTAAGTCCAATATCTGCATGCCTGGGGTGAACTGCTGGCATTTATGGTTGAGAAAACCAGGCCGCCGTGAAAAAACTAAACAAATGTGAACTATGTTCTATGTACAACCGATATATAATTGAACTTAAAACATGATTCCAAAATTCCTAGTCGACGACAGTTTCATTGGTATGGGAGGGTGGGTAAAAGTTTCAGCACAGACTTATGAGGAATAAGTGCCGTGACGTCAGAGTTCCCTGCTATTATACTAAACTATCAATAAATGGAACAGTTTCGGCACAGACTGATGACGAAAAAGTGCCGTGACGTCAGAGTTCCCTTGCTAGGTTCTACCACAACTATGAATGGAACTGATTAATAAAAATCGCCAGGAGAACCCGATGCATTTTATGCCAGGCCAGGCCACAAATATTTATATCACTTTGAGAAATAGATTGAACCATTAATAAGTGTTTAAATCCCATTAATTCAAAATTGTAAACAATACAAAAACGAAATGCAAATACCCACATCCCAATAT
This sequence comes from Saccostrea cuccullata, assembly GCF_032062105.1. Taxonomy (NCBI): domain Eukaryota; kingdom Metazoa; phylum Mollusca; class Bivalvia; order Ostreida; family Ostreidae; genus Saccostrea; species Saccostrea cuccullata. The sequence goes on along the minus strand of NW_026922115.1, from coordinate 7,140 downwards.
ATATTAGAGATACCATAAAAAATCATTATATTTTAAAGCACGTAAAAATATGATAACTACAGTAACATAATCGCCATTTCCTTCAAATAAAATTTGATAAGAAGGGTCTTCTTTTTATCAGGTCCCATTAGATTTATTTCAAGTCCAGCATGCAATTTGCACATGAAACTTTAAACAACTCCCTAAATATGGGCGTGACTATTTTTGTCGCCCTTAATTCCCAAAAGATATAAACTGGCCAAAAGCTATTTTAATTATATAAAACAAGCATTCTGACAGTATTACATAACCAATACCTGTCCCCTACCGGGTTCTTCTTCTTTTGGTTAGAACACAAGCTCGTTTGGAACTTTAATTTAGTGCATAACGAACCCAATCGTAATCCCAATTATGAAAAATTATAAATGCTTTAACTCCGTCAAAAACCGATGAAGCAGAACGAAATTCAAACTTGTAAGTGTTCAGAAAATAAGTAGATAAATAATAGAAAACCAAAAAGGACAGACTGACAGACAGACGTGGGGACAGACAGACAGACTCAGAGGACACCAGTCCTATAGTCCCCTCTGGTTTCACCGGTAAGGGACTACAAAAACTTCTAGGAGACTTATTAGCGGCTCAGCCCTTTTGATATAAACTATTTATATTTTTATTACATTAAACGGGCATCGAAATTGTTTCAATTGATTTTTTAAAACAAATTATGAAGTTTACAATTTCCTTATTAAGGCAATTCAAGTGATCAGCAAAAATTTGAACATCATTTGTTGATATACATTACACAGAAGAAACAGAACTTAAATTCTTCGTAATATAAACAAGGCCCGTGTCTTGTTTTTGTTTAGATATTGGAAAGATCATTTTTATAACAAAACAAGATTCAGTTAATTACTAGAAAATATCTAATGTTAGAATTAAGTTCTTTGTTGAAAAATCCGCTTTAAACGAATATGTATTAGTATATGTAATATATGTAAACAAAAAGATGTCACGCGCCTTGATTACATAACACAAGTTGGAACTCTACATCTGTCTTGTATTTCAACTTCTGAGATTCAAATTTTTGAAAATCATCAATAATAAGTATAATATATTTACAAAAATTTACAAAATTGAATAAATAAGAATTTTTTTCAGCTGAAACTGTGTCCATGTCCCCTAAAAAGCAGTTTAAGTTAATAATTACATGTATTTTGATCATATACCGGGGTAAATCGGTATTGATTATTTTTATTTCCGAAGCTATCCAGAAATATGTCAACAGATTCAAGCATCACTTCATCAGTTTTCTGTCTGCTCACAAAAGGATAACTTTAAAACAAACGAATGGTTATAAACCATCTACAATTTCCTTATTATGGATCAAATGCTATTTTAATATTATTTTCTGGCATAGCATATGGGCATAGGAATACGGAAAGCTACATTTGAAAATTTATTTTTAACAGCTACGATCGGTTTAGTACCTATGTATTCAATAGGAAAACTGACAAAGTTGAAATTGGAGTGGGACGAAAAACACAAACATTTTTTATTCAGTTATTGAAATAGTCTAAAATAGATGCCTCTCTAAAGTGGAATAAAAGCGAATATTAGTTAAACATTCTGCGTGTTCCTGTCGAGAAAATATGGGTCCCAATGGTTATCAGTGAAAATGACTTAAAAAGCAAACGAATTGTAATGTTTGAATTCGTCAAAAGCAAGGATGCTCTGGTTTTTAATGATGGGTATGTATTATTATACAATACAGTGAAAAGTACCATTTGAGTGCGAAATAACTTTGTTGAAATACCCCTTAAATGTATAAACGTGTTCATATAAATTTTACACTCCGGCAAATTAACAAGAAGTAGAAATATCGGAGAATCAATTACTTTTCATAACATCGAAATTACAGAATAATGGGGATTGGTTTCTCGTATCTACTGAAAAGCACATACAGAATCACGAAAATATAAGCAAAACTATATCTTTCACGTTACAAATTCAAAGGCGTCCAAAAATGGCTATATTAACAACGGTAATTCCGATTGTTTTATTGTCTATAAGAACACACATTTTGCTGCGTTATTCCAGTGGAAAATTGTGAAAAAATCGGAATGTCTATGGCTATATTTTTTACCTTTGCTGTGTATGTCAATCTTCTGAGTGAAACGATGCCGTCTTCTGCCGATGACGTTTCCGCATTTAGTGCTTACGTCATAACACAAATTATTCTCAGTGCTCTAACTGTCATGAGGGAAGCCATTGTTATCTCTACTCATCACAAGAACCCGGATAAAGTATCGGAAGAGAAGGTAGAGGAAACGATTGTTCACTCTCCAAATGAGGTAGGAGAAACGGATAAACATTTATTTTCCGAATTAAATTGTCTAATGGTTGACACAATAATAAAGAAAATTTATGCTTCAAAGTTCGGAAAAAAATATTGATCGTATGCAACATAAGCATCAATGTTGTTTCACTATGTGTTCTTTAATAATCAAGATTCAGGGAGTGTTTTGGACGCATAAAGATAACAATTTTGTAAGACCTTCATTTAAAAGGTTTCTAAAGATGTATACAACAATTGATTTGCTCATACTCACAAGTCTATTGGTACCATTTTTCGTTTTGATATGTTTTTATTTATATTTTTATAACATGTCAATTCGAGGAGACTTTCAAAAGGCGTTTCTTTTTTTCTTTGTATTTATTATTTGTGTGCTTAAAATTTTTTTTAAAAATCTACTATATAATATTGATATGTTTTTGTACTACAACACATTATCTCTTCAGTGGTGTTATTCTCTTTTTAAACTGTGTATTGAATAAAACTTTATTCTGAAATTTGAAATTTGATCTGCGCTGCGATCGATTTTCACAATTATAAACTCTTAATAAGATTAAAATTAATCAGGTTCCTTTATTAAACACACCTTATTTGATTTAATTGTTTAAACTTGCATTGAAACACCCCCCCCCCCATTTTCGATGAAGGGCTGCAAAAGAACTGATTCATTTTATTTGTAATAGCTTCTTTAGGGAACTTTCGGCATGAGAGACCCTTTCTATTTTCTTTGAGGTGCGAAATCTGTTAAAACTTTAACATTGTACTATAAAGAAATTGCGAATAGTATTCAACCATTAGACAATGCAAATTAGAGCAGAGCAAACACGGACAACAAAAACATCAGAGATTGATTTGGATGACATGGAGGAATGAGCATCCCTAGTCGACCGGTCAAACCTGTCGTGTGCTCCTTTGTCATGATCGGGAAATAACGGGAAAATCCGTCGATTAATTGTGTAAATAATGGCCTAAAATTATATTTGAAGAATCACAAACAGCAATTGACATAATGATAAATTGTATGTGTTGACAAGGCCATTGTATCGACCATAGAACCTACAAAATGATGGCTTTAAACGAGATTGTTGATATTCTTATTTCGTCAACTTGTTTGTCAATATTTTACCTCATTTCAGAAATTGTACACACGCCTTAGAGCATGGTCTTGCTTATCGAATCAACTGAGAGATATACACTCCAATGATTAAGGTGTATTGATGCTTAAGTAAAGGAAGTTAACGATTAAAAAGCTCAGGTCATCATATTTTTCATAAAAAATGTGATTTTTATATTTTTTTTCGTCTTTTTTCAAGTAAATATCCAAATATGAAACAGATGTTCGGAATATGTTATATCTTTTATCTTAAGGTATGTCACTCGTGAAATTTGTTAAATCAAGGATTTTTTAAGAAGTATATTTTAGATAAGTACTCATATACTCAAAATCTCAGAGAAAATAGGGGTTCAGTGTGCATCATACTGATCTACGGTACAATTTAGCTGACCTTTTTGCACTTAAATTTTAATTCTTTGGTTAATTACTTTAATCTTTTTCATATTTTATCAGATGTAACCATGACAATAAATATATTTTTTTTTACGTAATATGGTTTGAATAATATTTATCATTGAACAAATCTTGCAAATAAATGCGCACAAATAATTGTGTGACCTTTTGGCACTAAAAAGTGACATACGAGGAGTGATCAAAAAATTCGCGAACTATCTCTATATTTACAAAACCACAATTCACAAGGTAGATTACTTGTGACGAAAAACGGTTGTCTCAGTCGTATTCGAGAAACGAACAAACGATAAAGTTAAACGTATATCTTGAAAATTCCATTGCAGAAGCTTATAATAATTTGTACACGGTTTAGGAAGACATAAGTCTTGCCAGAAGATTTCGATAATTAGATTTATTGTATAAGGGAAGGAAGGGATATGTTTAAAAACGATGTTTTTTCTGTTGCCCAGTGAAAGAAAGTTGGGGGAAGATACGAGTCCTTTGTTAACCAATTTGATATGAATGATCACCAACTTACGGTTAGAAAATGTGTTGAATATCTTAACAATAATATATTTATTATATTCCTAAATTATCATTTTATTTAGACTTTTAAAATCTCAGATGTAATAAAAAAAGAAGGCACCTATACTAAATCCACATTAAGTAAACGACGCTAAAAAGACAGAGGACATGGGGTTTGATGGTCACCATGCTCTTTCTGGAAAAAGATTATCATTATCCACCCACAGATTGCCGAGATTTGGCCATTTCTGACAAATGGGCGGTTTTTGTTGTTTAAAATAACGTGCATGGTAAGAAATATAAGCGTCGGTAAAATCTTTAAGCTTCTGTTGCAGAACACTAGGGAACATGTCACGTGACCGCCTATTTCATGTGATCCGCGCATGGGCAGAACGGTTGCAGATGCGCATTAAAATTGTAGAGGTTTATTTTGAAAATTTTCAACACTGAAACCCTATATCATTTTTTTTGGAAGTTCTTCAATTAGTTCGCGAACTTTTTGATCACCCCTCGTATTTGGGGTATTGAAAAACTAAATAGGCAATAAAACATTTTCTTAAATCAAACTATTTACGACTTAAGTGCTTATAAGTCACAAGTATCGAGTACTTTAAAATAATGAAAAAAAAGGTTGAGGGTCAGTGATGTTAATTTTGAAATATTGGTCAAAATATGTGATTTTCTGGCGAAAAATGGTGTAAATTTTATCTCGACTTATTTAATTCTCTTTATTGTTTGGCGAAGTTTGTTGAAGGATGATGTAAAAATTGTTCTAAAATTAATAAATAAGACCTATATTAAATATTCCTAGTAATATCATAACGGAAAATATTCTCCGAGTACAAATATGTGAGGCTAAAGTTTCAGGATATTAACTTTAATAAATGTGCTGATTTGCAGAATATTCTGCTAAATATCATTCCACCACAAAAAATAGTCCCTCAGGCCGGAATTAAAAATATCTTTGTTTCCCCTAACCCGACCCTAAATTCTCAAGTTAGGTCGGTAGGTAGGTAAACAATTTTATTTTCGGACAGCATCTTTGAAAATACATTCTAAAATTTAATGGAAAATTACATATTTTTAAATAAGAAAGGTACAATGAAAAGAAAGTGATTTGTGAACAAAATGCTAAGTATCATACATATGCCGTTTAAAAGCAAAATTCAAAATTAATTAATTCACAACTGTAATTTAGATGAACTTGTGAAATATCTCACCAGAGTACATTTATATAAATCGAATAAAAAAAAGACAAGATTCTCAAATACGCAAAGACTGGACATCCGAGTATATTTTTTCAAACCTTCAATCACCCTCCAGTGCTTATAGACAGTCATTGTACTTTTTTGAGGGCCACGAGATTTGCAGTGGTTCTACAGCATTCTGCTTTAGAGTTAAGACCAGAAAGTGGCTAATTTTAAGTCGCAGGTTTAAATACTAATGAGGAACGTTGAAAACGGTCCTTCAAAAGGGGCCATAAAAACTTGTCCAGTGTCGCAGAAGATGCTGGCCCAAAAAAGATCCCACTGCTTAATGGCAAAAAAGTGCGTAATACATCTTAATTTGGAGCGATGGGGAAATGTTCAAATGTCCCAACAAATCTCGAAGGGATTAAAAGCAAAGAAACAACCAATCTTCAAGGGTCTAATTAAAGAAAATGACACTGGACGTCTCAGGAAGTTGAATTATGATTTCAAAACTTTTTGGAAAGAGTATTTAAACAATATTTAAATGAACCAAATCGAATCTACAAATGATAAAAATGCTATATAAAACAATGTCATAGTCACGAAGTTTAACCCGTAAATGAAGGCATGAAAAAGTACAACTGAATTATATTTATCAGGATGAATATGCAGACATATTTACAACACTTCCTATGATTCCATAATGGCATAAAGTTAACATAGGAACATAGATGAATTGTTTATTAGATCAAAACTCAAATTAAATAAAATGCAGTGAAATTGAATGATGTGTTCACTAGGTGGGCCCCTCATCTGCTCATGAGGCTGGCCTTTCCATGTATTACGTACCTGAAAATCAACATACAGATTCGTTTGTTCGTTGTTTACCGTCCCTTTCGAAAATTTATTCACTCACATGGAGACGCCAATACACCTCCGAAACTCTTAATTAGTCATTGTAAATTTTATTATCAAATTGTTTCAAGAGTGAAAAATTCTAGTAAGCTAAAGGCATAAGATTGAGACATCGCCGTTGTTTTATTAAGAACTTCTCTGTAATCACATCTGGGCGCTATTTTGTTTCCATCAAATGCTTGAAAATCACAGTAGAACAATGTCGGCCGTTTTGATAAAAACTGATTTTGATGGAATTGTATTTTATAAAACTTGGTTGACAATAAAAAAAATTTTGAATCATCTTATTTAAAAAAATCTTTTCAGTCGGCGCGTTTAAGTTGGGTCGGTCGCGATAGGGGAAACAAAGGTATTTTTATTTTGGCCTCATATATCTTGCTTCTTTGTGGATTTTGAGCATTTTTTTCGTTGAATGTTAAAACATTTACATTGTTGAATTAAAATATGTTATAAAAATTGGATTTTAATGAATAGTTTTGAAGTAAGAGGTTCTGCGTGAACTTTTCTAGAAGCTGACGAGTGAATACCTTAAGCTCACCAGGATATATCATGGTCCCGGTTGGTTTCTTTGAAGCATATGACTTCATCTATCTTTGATTGAATTAACATTAAAATAATGATAACAATATAATGGGAATATTGTTAATTGACAAAACTAAAGGTCGAGTTGA
>NW_026922114.1:0-19368 GCF_032062105.1 Saccostrea cuccullata | reverse complement strand
TCAAGGTCCCTTGATCCCTAATTATAGGGGCCAGCCCCTTTTAAATATTATTATATGAAAGCCCTTGCAATTATGCACAACATTTGTTCATTAGGTCTTTACAAAATATTTTTAGTTTTCAAGATAAAAAGGAAAATATGTGTAAATTTTCGATCTTTTAGGCGTTCTAATTTTTGACCCCTATAAAGCGCCATTGTGAATACAGAAATCGAAAAACAAAAACCGACGTGCATAACTTCAATCCTTCTGTTACCCAAAATCAGTAAAAATTATGCTTCAGCTTTTGTAGTCTCTGAGCCTTTATCCGGAAACGAAAGCCTATAAATTTTCGTTTAAAGGGAAATAACTCAAAAACGGAAGGGACTTTTTGAAATTTTAGTCAGCATTCTGGTAGAATTATAAACGTCTATAACCTCTGAAAATTTGAGCGAAATCCGTTGAGAAATGAGTGAGATATGAGGCCTCAAAGTTGCGGTCTAGGAAGTAGAAGAAAAAAAAAGAATAATAATCTTTACCATCAGAATCAGTAGAAGGTCTTCCGTTGGAAACGGTAGACCTTAAAAAGAAACCGAAGAATAACAAGAAGGTCTTCCGTTGGAGACGGAAGACCTTAATAATAATAATAATAAACGGAAGACCTTAATAAGAAACAGAGTAAAAACAATATGTTCCCCAACTTCGTTTGGGGAACATAATAAAATGAGAAGTGTCAATGTAAAAATAATTAACCTCAAACTTTGAAAAGAAGAAATACGAATATATTTCTTCACTGTATACATTTCATTATCATGATACCGTCCCTTTCCTTTCCCCAGCTATATACAGTTCTCAGAATATGTTATCCCCTTTACCCCTCCCCCTTTCGCAGTTTCGTGAACACATAGCATGGCGGGTTGTTGTACCAGAATCAGTCTGAGGCAACCAGCATTATACTTTCAAACACAGTCCTCGAGGGCAACATACGTTTTGTCGGACCCAATAACCAAACTGTTTGCCCGGGACTGTTAGGCTGAAGGCAAATAGTTTTGTTCAAAGGGGTCGACATAACACGTTTTGCTAGATCTAGAGAACACATTCGATAAATGTTTTGTTACACATTTTACTGTTTACTATGAAATTATCATGATGAATATTTTGTTAACCCTTACTGCATTTAAAAACTGACAATTCCGTAAAGTTCTGACAGCAGACCCCGCCCACACTTTGACGTAAACGATGCAATATCTCACCGAAAGGTCCAAAATCTCGCTCCACGGTCAAACAGCTATTTAATTGACTATTTGACTTAGGAAAACAGTAGAAAGATTATTCTTCTAAGTGTAAATCCATGCTTTCATACTGGAAGTGAGGGTTCGTGAATTCGTGAATTGAATTTTTGTGATATACATGTACGAAAATTACATACTGAGGGAAGGAGGAGGGGGGGGGGGGGGTCCTGTCCCCAAGCTCATGTGCTCCGATGATATATATAATCCAGTTGTTCATGTAATTTAAATTGCTGATTTTTTCTAGAACTGATAGAGCAACAGAAAAATCTCTTTTCGTAACTTCAAATTATAAAGGAAGTAACCATAAACATAGATTTATAGATATCCACGAGTAAATAAAAAGGTATTTGCAGAATAAGAGATGAAAACAACACCAAGTATGCAACTGACTTTAATTTTGCGACTCTCCTTGCGATGTGCTTTCCTATAAACGACCCCCCCCCCCTACGTAACCGTTACTGTCTGAAAAGAAAATGTCTAAATTATTCATTTTTATAACGTCTAGTGAAGTTTAAGTTGTTGCATTTAAAGGATAAACGTTTTCTCACGCTGTTTTAAATGTAGATTGTGCAAATCATGCATGTTTTTACCATCTGATCAACGTAAATATGAAAACTGTCAAATAGTTTTCTAAGTGTTTGAGAAAACTAGACGTATATGATAGCCAGACAAATGACGAAGATAAAGCTTAACTATTTCCATCTTCCTTGGGATATTTTTTTTGTAAATACATCTTAAATATACCGAAAAAGATGTGACCAACATCTCCTCGGACTCCGAAGCGGTGAAACTCTACTCCCCCATACGTTGAAAACGACTCTCCCATACTTTTTAGCGACTCCCCCGCGTTACCCGTTTTATACTGTGTTATTACTTTTGTTAAGTCCTTAGAAAAAAAAATTAGCATTTTGAGTATGTGTTCTAATAGTACGAAAGCCCAATGAGCTCATTTTCGTAGGTAAAAAAAATAAATTTTTCGCGTTATAACGCAAAACTTTCGCGAATAAACGCGTAACTTTCGCGATATAACGCGAAACTTTCGCGAATAATTGCATAACTTTCGCGTTATAACGCGAAACTTTCGCGATATAACGCGCTTTTTTCGCGTTATAAAGCGAAACTTTCGCGATATAACGCGTAACTTTTGCGATAAAACGCGTAACTTTCGCGTTATAACGCAAAACTTTCGCTGTTTAATTAGACATTTGCCTTAGTCTCAACTTTCTTTTGATTTTGACATTTAGTTTAACCATTTCAATGATAAGCAAAAGGCTATTTTGATCTTGGACTATTACAAGATAAATTGTAAGCTTTCTTGCTATTCAATCCATCTTTACCGTCACAATTTGTCTTTATCAACGCTGTTCAAACAATTCAAAGTTTATGCAATTTTTCCAAAAATTAAACTTCAAGATTATTAATTTCGGGGAAAATCACCCCTTTCCGGCGTCTTTTTTTATGCACTCTCTAGAGAATCTGAAATAATTTTTTATTTTATATAGATCAAGATCAAGATCTCAAAACGAGGTAAATTTGTCAATTGTGTTCCACCGCATTTGTGAAAATTGGATAGCAGTTTTTCATTTGTCTCCGCTGGATTCACTGTGTAAATACGATATCCTATTTTGAGGTTGCAACACGTTGTCATTCCATTGCTCACGAAAACATTGACGATTTAAAGTGCACAAACTTTGCTGTATACCTCGAATAGTTTTTATTTATGGCTAGTCCATGAACTTCTCCATAACCCAACATATTAATATTGTAGAAAATTTAGAGACCCCTCCTCCTCCTCAATAAATTTGTAATTAACAATATCCAATTATAATTGTTATTTAATCAGCATCATAGGACCCGTTAAGGTCATGAAATTATACATTGTTCATTAACTTAAACGTTATGTTTCTACGGTGTATAATTTTTTGTCCAAAATGATTGCTTGCTTAATTTACTAGTGGTGCAGTTGTAGTAAATGTTACCGATTAAAAAAAGCTTGAAAAAAGTGTCAAGTGGAGATTTTTCTTGAAAAATAATCAGTCTAAAGAATTATATTTAATTCTTACAACTGAAAAACATTCACAACAAAGTAAAACTCATTTTATCAATTCGATGGTAAGGTTAAAAAAATATTCTGATGACTAATCTATCCTATTCTCCCTTCATTTCTCCCGTACATCTTCTGAGGAAATGATATTTTATGAGAGTTCTCGTCTGTGTTCTTGTTCTAATCTGTCAGTCAAGATCAATGTTCCTGAATAACATTATTATATACATATTATTTCGCATTATACCGCGAAAGTTACGCGTTATATCGCGAAAGTTTTGCGTTATAACGCCAAAGTTACCCGTTTATTCGCAAAAGTTTCGCGTTATATCGCAAGAGTTACGCGTTATAACGCAAGTTTGGCGTTATAACGCGAAAGTTCCCCTTTTATTCGCGAGAATTACGCTTTATAACGCGAAAATTACGCTTTATAACACGAAAGTTACGCGTTTATTCGCGAAAGTTTCGCTTTATAACGCGAAAGTTACGCCTTTATTCGCGAAAGTTTCGCGTTATAATGCGAAAGTTACGCGTTTTTTTTCGGGTTATAACGCGAAATTTTTTTTTACCTTCGAAAATGAGCTCATTGGGCTTTCGTATATATCTTTCCAAATCTATATACAAAAGTGGAAGATATGCTTATACATGTACATGCTACATGTAGATAGAAGTTTCCTATAGCGGCACGATGATGCATAAGCTTATTACCTATTATCCTTTATTGTTTTAAGGCATGATAATGTAGGGTTGGTACTCAGGCTGCATATAGGAATAAATATAAGTGACAAATCAAAAAATAAAAGAATTTTTCGGAAAGAATACATCACATTTAGTTTTTTAGCGTAAAAAAATGATGTAACAAAAAAGAAACAAATAAAAAAAGTCACGAGAAAAACAGAAAAACGAATTGTTTGGGTAGCAGTAAAGAGCAAATAACATATGCACAATGAAAATAAGAAGAGATCATACTTGAACCCTAATAATATAGGATTGGATGCAAACAAAACCAAAGTACTAAACAAAACAGTCCTAGACATGCTACATGTAAAGGCATACATAGTCCGCTATATCTGCAATTTTTATATGTAATAATAAAAGGGGGATGGTAATAAATAGGCAGATAACGAGTGATGTAAGCATGTTAAACTCTAACATATATGTGATCAGCCATTTAAATCATCACCGAGGGTTGTACTTTGATCTCCGGTCACACCTTTATCACCGGTCATACCTTGATCTCCGGTAGGTTTAGAGGTCGATGCGACAACCGGACTGGTCTGTGATTTGAAATCTTCTGAAACGGACTCCTTGAGAATTTCCGGTGACGAACAAACACAAACTCTATCAAATGTGTGAAGATACGCAACAGATGATATGAAAATTCCTATTCCTAAAGTCAGAAAAAATCCAAGTATTGACATAGAAACGCAAAGATTGGTACTCAACTTGTAGGATTCTCCTCTCCTTAGTTCCTGAAAACAACCCATTTTCTCTTTTTAATATGAAACGCAATCTTAAACGACTTATTCATTCGACGAGGAACTTATGAAGAGTGCATGTGCTTGAAAAAACATCTAATTAATATAATTCTCTGAAGTAAGATGTCGGGCAAAACTATGTATTTGACGTAAGAATTTCCTCTAGTTTACATATATATATATATATATATATATATATATACATATACATATACATACATATATATATATATATATATATATATATATATATATATATATATATATATATATATATATATATATATATATATATATATATATATATATATATATATATATATATATATATATATATATATCAGAATGTAAGTGCATCAATTGAAATAAGAGACAAATCATGCTAAACTTTTATTTTCATTAAATTAACAGTTACTGAATTGTACGAAGCCCATTGAACTCATATTGGTAGATTAAAAAAAAAATTTTCGCGATATAACGCGAAACTTTCGCAAATAAACGCGTAACTTTCGCGATATAACGCGTAAATTTCGAGTTATAACGCAAAACTTTCGCGATATTACGCGTAACTTTCGCGAATAAACGCGTTACTTACGCGTTATAACGCGAAATTTTCGCGATATAACGCCTACCTTTCGCGGTTTATCTCGAAACTTTCGCGTTATTTCGCAAAATAATATGCATATATAATAATGTTACTCAGCAATTTTGATCTTGATTGACAGATAAGAACATGAAAACAGACTGGAATTCTCAGCAACTTATTTATAAAACATTATTTCCTCAGAAGATGTACTGGAGAAATAATGCGAGAATAGGATATATTAGTCATCAGAATATTTTTTTCTATTTTTAAACCTTAACAATTGATAAAATGATTTTTTTTAAATGTTTTAAATTTTAAATTCAAGAAATTCTTTAGACTGATTATCTTTTAAGAAAAATCTCCACTTGACAATTTTTTCAGGTTGTTTTTTTTTTATATAAAATCAGTAACACATACTACATGCACAACTGTACCACTAGTAAATTAAGCAATCAATCATTTTGGACTAAAACTTTTATCCTATAGAAACATAACCATAAATGTTAATGAACAGTGTATCACTTCATGAGCTTGACAGGCCATATGAAGCTATTTAAATAACAAATATAATTGTGTGTTGTTAATTACAAATTTATCCGGAGGGATTATAGAGAAGTTCGTGGACTAGGGCCAAAAATTAAAGCTATTAAGGTATATACGGCAGAGTTTGTACACTTTCAATTAATTGTCAATATTTTTCCGATATTGTATTTCTATAGTAAATCTAAAAGAGACAAATGAAAATCTAATATCCAATTTTCACAATTCTGAGATCTTGTTCTTTATAAAATAAAATTATTTCAAAAACTCTAAAGAGTGCATGAATAAAGACGCCGGAAAGGGGTAATTTTCCCCAAAATTCATAATCTTGATTATAATAATAGAGATAGAAGTTTAACTTTTGGAAAAAATCGCATTATCTTTGAATTCTTTGACCAGCGCTGAGAAAGACCATCCATGACGGTAAAGATGGGTTCAATAGGAAGAAAACTTAAAGTTGTAGCGTGAGATAGTCCAATTTTAAAATAGCTTTTAATTGCTTATCATTGTAATAAAAAAAAAAAACTTGATCACAAAATTAATTGAAAGTTGAGACTAAAGCAAATATCTTGGTTAAACAGCAGAAGTTTCGCATTATATATCGCGAAAGTATCGCGTTATAACGCGAAAGTTACGCGTTATTTCGCGAAAGTTACACGTTAAATAGCGAAAGTTTTGCATTATAACGCGAAAGTTAGGTGTTATGTCGCGAAAGTTTCGCGTTATAACGCAAAATTTACGCGACCCGTTTATTCGCAAAAGTTTCGCGTTATATTGCTTAAGTTACGCGTTATAACGCGAAAGTATCGCGTAATATGGCGAATTATGCGTTATTACGGGAAAGTAACGCGTTTATTTGCGTAAGTTTCGCGTTTTAACGTGAAATTTACGCGTTTATTCACGAAAGTTACGCGTTAATTCGCGAAAGATTCGCGTTATAATGCGAAAGTTATTCGTTATATCGCGAAAGTCACGCGTTATAATGCGTATTTTTTTAACCTACGAAAATGAGCTCAATGGGTTTTCGTAGAATTGAATTTTAAGCTTAAATTTAAATTAAAAAAATCTTTGAATTCGAATAAACGTCTTTTCAGCAGCACATAATTAATACTTAGCAAGACATCGCGAGTTATCCATTTTTATTTTAATAATCAAAATCACAAATAAAAAAAAAAGAATAAAAAATCGAGGCCATTCGTCAAATAGTACTCAACATGATGATTTAAATACAAATTGTATGACGTTTATTTGTTTTCTTTTGGGATTTTAATGCAAAATTTACAACATTATCACTTAAGAATTCATATAATATCAAGAAAAGATCAAACATAAACCTGTCATGTTACTAATAGTAGAAAACCCAAGAGTTAAATGATCAACAAATTAATATCGATACATATATCTATTATATATCCCTTGATGAGGATAAAATCTTTGATAAAAAAAACATTTCCATATATTAGTAATCTGTTTTCTCCATGCAATTTTGCCCAATATTGATTGATGAAGCTATACTTACAGCTAATTCAGAGAAATTGTGTCCTCCGCTTAGGGAAAAAAGACCATGCGCAGTTCGGGGTGGGGTGGGGGGGGGGGGTTATGCCCCTATCTGAATTTGTATAATTATTAAATTTATACATGTATATTGAAGCAAATAAAAAACGCCAATATGAATGCATAGATTTGATTTCTTATTCTTTCTTTTTTATGTGTATAGAAGATTCTTTTTATATAGAATATTTATTAGACTGTAATGATGTTTGTACAAGCCATTTCACAATTCTGAATACTATCATTCAGTATTTTTTTTAATCTGAATCAGATGATATTGCGAAACGTTCACTGCTTAGGCCACGCCAAGGCTTGATATGTTATTGAAAAAAGGTGATAAAAAAAGGTACATGTAAGTTCTTAATTTGATCATGAAAAAATTTAAACAATTCAATGAAAGTATGATGTTTCAATTGGTGTGTAACTATTTATAATAATTTTTATAGGGTTTTATGTGCATACACGTACTAAGTACTGTAAATCACTTTTAATTCGCGAGAACTTTATTTTCGCGTAATTACGCGAGGTAAATGCGTTCGCGAAAATTTATTTCTCGCGTATAAATGTATTCCTTACGATTATATAAAGGGATAACAACTATTCGTGAAAATTATGTCTGGCTTACAAAGAGTCAATGACAATCTCGTGAAAATATGGTGTCGCGAAAATTTAGTGATCTACAGTAATTCAAAGTTGGAATTTCCTCTAAATTGACGGAAGCTACAAATACAAGCAAAATCATAGAATTGTGGTCCGCTGCTTTCGGTGTCTGTGTGGAGGAGATGTCATTTTTTTTATGACATGCATGACTGTACAGTGTATTGTGTCAAATATGAACACCCTATCGTATGTCATTTAGAAATTATCGCCGAAGTTGATTTTTTTTTTAATTATGTCAATCGTGAAGGTCAATGTCAAGGGGTTAGAAATCATAGCATGGTCGAAAATATCTTACTCATGTAATGCACACTTATGAAAGCCATATCTCTTCTCAAAGAAAAGTTATACGGAAAAATTAATATTTTTGAAAAATTGGCAAAACTTCAAGGTCACGTGCACAAATCAAAAATCGTAGTGTATTTTGAAAAGTCTTGTCACAGGTAATATACTTGAATACATGTAGTAGTATATTTTTTAAAAGTAAGTAACACCACTAGGTCAATTAGGGTCACGGGGTCAAAAATCATAGTTTATTTAAAAGATCTAGTCACAAGTAATATACATATATTTATCTAATTAAAAGCCCTCTCTCTACTCATTCATTTCTTGTCGGACGGAAAGACTGACATACGATTGAGATTTAATGTCCCCTCGCTTTTGCAACAACAGGGGACACAAAACTTTAATATTAAATGTGAAGAACATACTTTGACTTATTTTCTCGGTCACTATGCCCTGCAATGTAAAATCTCCTGAATCGAACTCCTTGAGAATTTTGAACTACATGTAACGCAGTTTCTAGCAAATTTGTGAAGATATGCAACAGATGATATGAAAATTTCTGTCCCTAAAGTCGCAAAAATCCGAGTATTGACACAAAAACCCATTTCCTTTTTTTAATTTGAAAAACAATCTTAAACTACTTTTTCTTTCGAGGAGGTACTTATGAAGAGTGTATGTGCTTGTAAATACATCCAATTAATCTATTTCTATGAAGTAAAAGGTCGGGCAAAACAACACCATTTGGCGTCAGATTTTCTTTTAGTCCTAGATCGAGTTTTCCTTTTTAGCAAAATACTGTGTTTCCCGTTGATGACTATTGACCCAGCAACAAACGATCCACCCCACTTGTCTGTTTCGGCTTTCTGTAGAGTTAAACTCTTTGATGTGGCTTGTATAAGGTAAAAGGCATTGTCATCATCCCCTGTGCACAGTACAGCAAACACTGTTCCCTCAGTAATAAAATCTGATAGTGCTTCTTCTTCGGGATATTCCTCCTCCGAAATGTTAGAATCCTAATCTGTGGATTCGCTATTCAATTTCATTTTTATTTCTTTGGAAAGTCCAACTTGAGGTAATTTTTTACACTTCTCACCTTCTAGACAAAAGTCACAGTTAAATGACATATTTCGCAATAGGATTTTCCCATCTTAAGATGTTTCTGCTCGATGTACGACTCGAATTTCTTTATTTGGTTGAAAGTATCCTTCAAACCCCTGGATTTCGTCAACATACTGAAATATTCTTCTTTTGCAAGCATGAGATCGAGGTGTCCTGATATTAGCCTCTGCAAAATTGAATAGATCAAGCGCAGATCTTATCTGAGCTTTCCTGCGGATAAAGGCCATGTGGTCCTTTACCATGACTACTTTTAAAATAATTTTGTATTATTTTCTGGTATCCAAGCTCGTCAACGGAATGAACGAGATTTCACAAACAGTTCCTGCTTTTATATTGGCTTTGACACCAATCGCAGAACTCGTGCTTTGTAGACAGAGGGTAGTTGATGGACTGCAAATATTCAGATATGAATTTCTGAACACACTTTACAAAATGATGGTCGTGCTTTTCGTCACGAGAAATAAGAAAACAATTTTCACAAATAATGCACGGGTCATCGGGGGATGCAGCATCTAAAATAGCATGTCTATAAATCAGGGAAATGTGAATGGAAACCTCAGTTCTTTGAAAATAGTTTGACTGTATTTCAACCTTCTCAGTACATCTGTAATTTTCCCAAAAATCGTGAACAGTTAAACATTCGGTTTCCGGCAAGTTTTCGGCAAGATTTTTCAGTTGATCAGTTTGCCATTTGGCCCTGACATGAAGACCTAGCTGGAAAAAATCCAAAACCTTCTTAATATACTTGATAATCTCACCGGACTTTGTCCACCAATGTCAATTTCTTCCTGGTACCATATTTTGTTTTAATGTCAATATAGTTAATTTTTTCCAATTAACATCTGGTGAGTCGTCAGACAAATCTAATTTAGCGTCACAAACTTTCAGCAAATGAACACCGCATTTTTCACAGCTTCTTTCTAAAGAGTCCTTCAAATGTACATTTTCACCCTACGTATGGCACATCGTGTCTTCACATAATTCTAAAATTGTTCTGTAAACCTTACATGTGTTTTCGTCCAGCAACCTATCGTTTGCCAGCTGATTTCGACGTGCTTTGAAAGCATTGAACAAAAATTTACTCTCTAGATGATACCTGCAGCAGCATGTTGTTAGATCTTTTTTCTTGCAGATCGGACAAAATATGGCTTATATTTTTCAAATGTTCTCTATGAATCTTAATTTCAGGGTATTGTTGATTAAAGCACATGAACAGTTCAATTTGTGTTTTTTTTAGAATTTGAATAGCATGGCTACAGTAAGTTTTTGGAGCTATTCGGACACGCTTGACATCAGTTTTTTTTCCAGTGTGTCGCGATTTTCGGGTAGACACCAAAAATCATACACTGTTTTCGTACTTCTTTATTTAGTTTATCTGACCTTGTTTTCCTTTTTATAAAGTCAAAGGATGATTCTTCTGAATGTACAACTCGTTGTCGGATTCGAACACCCTTTGAGATCCTTCCAAAAGGCATTCCAAGTTTTCTCGCAAGGTCAACTTTGGCCCTTGATTTTTGAACTAATGGTCCTGATACAGATGCAGCTAAAATGTCCGCGGCTTCCCGCGACTTAATACTCCGCTTAAATTTCACCGAATTCAAGAACGATTATACATCCTGCATAACCGATTCATTCATTTCCAATTCTTTGTGTTCTTCCGGTGATGGTACAACCTTTCTACGCTGTAGTTCCTTAACCGTAGGTGATTTCTTTGAGGACAAGTATGCTTTTACTGTTGCAATTCGTTTTACAGGTGTCCTAGGAAATGCTTCCCTTAACCTTCTTAGTGCTCGGGATTTACTCATTTTATCTAAGGAATGAAGCTAATTTCAACTTATATTATACGATATAACATAACTTGGGGCAGTTTACGCTTTATGAACCGCGAAGCCGTATATCGTATAATATAATTTGAAATTAGCTTCATTCCTTATAATTTAATTTCAGTTCAGACAATGAGATAATTTTCTTCCCAGAATAAAGCTTTACAATGATTTAATTTTGAAAGTAACGTCAAGCGGAGTTATAAGTTTTTTGACGTAACTCATTGTGACGTAGGCAAGTTATGTTATCCAAAATGGATAAAATCTTTTATCCAATCAAATGGCGTTTTACAAGTAAAATTAAACTATATAAGGAATGAAGCTTATTTCAACTTATGTTATCCAATATAACATAACTTGGGGCAGTTTACGCTTTATAAACCGCGAAGCGGTTTATAAAAAAGCGTAAACTGCCCCAAGTTTTGTTATATCGTATAACATAATTTGAAATTAGCTTCATTCCTTATAATTTAATTTCAGTGAAGACAATGAGACAATATTTCCTCCGGAAAAAGGCTTCAAATTGAGCATTATTTTAAAAGTAACGTCAAGCGGAGTAATACGTTTTTAACGTAACTCATTGTGACGTAGGCAAGTTATGTTATACAAAATGGATAAAACCGTTTATCCAATCAAATAACGGGTTACAACTAAAATTAGATTATTTTGAAATATTTGTTGTTCCTCTTGTGTGAGCGGAAGATTGCGTTGCTTGAGTATTTTTTTTCGTTTCTCGCCATCATCTTAGTTTCTCTGTCTTTTTTCTGTGTCTTTCTTCCTTCTGTTACCTTCTTGAATCTGTTTACTCCTATGGGCTGTCCTACTTTTCCACTTTCTTTCTGCAGCTTGTTGTCTTTTTTTTTCTTTCTTCCTCTTTTTTCCAAGCAAGCCTTTCTCTTTGCTGCCTCTTCTTTACAGCCGCTGTAGATTGAGCAGCTCTTTTAATTGCTGGTCTCAATAATTTTTGTTTTTGTTTCCATTTTCATTTTTGTTCTTTGCGTATTTCTTCTCTATTTTCTTTGATCTTTAATTGTGACATACCTGTACAAATTACATACCGGTAATAGAAATTTTACAATTTAAGCTAAAAATTGATATTTTAAGGAACGATAAAAATAGATATCAAACAATATATTTATACATATATCATCTAATAATGAATGAAATTTGAATTTATTAATGAATGTTTCAGGGACAATATAATGCCCGGGGTGGGGTGGGGGTGTCCTCTTTCTAGGAACACGTAAAACGTTATTGTTTTAGATTATCTCCTGAAAGGGAGAGGGGTACTGAATACTTTTCGATCAATTTTGTCCAGGGTTTCTCTTTCAGTTCAGGAAAATTTAATTTACAAATTTCGAAAAAAGGGTTATTTTTACTGTTTATTTATTCTTTAAAAAATCAAGAAAGCGTGACATTTTTAATTTCAATGTACATGTATCCTATCTATCCTATCGAATCCAGACAGTCATAGGCACATCTGGTGTGGATTGTAAGAGTGTCTAGGTAGAATTCAATCCGAAATATTTTAAAGCAAAAGACTGAATACGAGAGAGAGAGAGAGAGAGAGAGAGAGAGAGAGAGTATGTACTTTATTTGTACCAGATTTTTTGTTCTCGCCGAATTTTTCTATCCTAATATTGTTTAATTTGTCACCTTTTTATCCCCCTCCCTAAACTTTTTAAATCCAATTCTGCATCTCTCTATATATGGTAGTGAATCAAACAGGACGGGAGCGTTGCGAGCAATTCAACATTGATAGGACCCTTTCCTCTTTTCGTAAAACACAGGAGATGAATTAGTATTGGCTTTAGTTTTGTCGACAGGATAATTGAGCTGCGTTCCATATTGAATTTTTGAATTGATTACCTTTTTTGAAACAATGCATGGATATTTTTGATTCGCTCCCTTCACATTGTCTATGCCAACTGTATACAATAACCCTTTTCAACTGTTCATTTGCTAGTATTCAGCAAATACATATACTTATGGATCTAATATGAACAAAATCGTATTTTATTTAGATAGCAAAAATTTAATTTTCGGTAGTTGAATTCTATAGGACGGCAATTGGCAATCTAAAAATTATGCTTACCACGTATTTTTCTCAGTTCTAAAATTTAAAAGTTTGTCCCATATCGTTATCTGTTTATAGTTGACGGTGCGACCGTTAGAGCGAGCGTAAACTCTTCTGTTTTGATTTAGATCGGGCTCGTCAAACCGCACGTGACATTTGGTGCGTCTAGACTCTGACGTCACATGACGTCGTATGTAAGTAACAAATACCAAGAAAAAACTGAACAGTATTGAAAGTTAAAGAAAAAAGTTACGTTTACAATTTATCTTCAATATGTATCCATTTATTCAAGGCGAGTAAACGTTTTGTTGAATATTTGCCGTCATCCTCGCGAGAACGCAACTTTGCTAAGTGATGCATTGTGGGTCAAAATTACTGCGGCAAAAATTCTAAAGAATGAATGTGCAGTAGTCCGAATTTTCTCTTCGCCCAGGCGTTGTCGTTAGAGCTCGCAGTTACAAGCGTCGCTGCGCTCGCTATAACATTTGCTTCATTCTAAGGAGAAATCCAGAGGAAGTGCTCTGGACCCCCCCTCCCCCCCCCCCTCTGGAAAAAACCAACACCAATATTTTACCAAAAAAAACTACACTTGAGAAAAAAAGAAAATATAACTTCATAAAAATGAGTATGCACGTGCACTGATAAAATAGTAAGTCTAAAAACTCTCACATGTTTCCCAAAAAAGAAGGGGAATGTAAATTGGATGGGGACTGTACGAACTGTCTAAGCAGTCGGAATGTAAATTAATTCCCTCTACTTCATTTTATTTCGTGCACCCTCCCCTCCCCCATTTTTTTTAAATACAAATTTCTGGGTTTAATTAAGATTAATCCAAACAGTTTACATCTGCATTTTTTTTTTCGTAGCGAGACGTCAAATGTGCAGATCACGTCAAAATCCCGTAGATGAAACAAATTAGTAGACCAATTAACATTCTTAATTAATTCATTGAATATCAATGTAATCGCAAAGCAAATAAACGGGAAAGTCTAATACAGGTATATTTTCTTAGACGAAAAAGATTTTATAGCTCACCTGAGCCGAAGGCTCAAGTGAGCTTTTCTGATCACATTTTGTCCGTCGTCCGTCCGTCCGTCTGTCTAGCTGTCCGTCTGTCTGTCCGTCTGTAAACTTTTCACATTTTCGACTTCTTCTCAAGAACCACTGGGCCAATTTTGACTAAACTTGGTACAAAGCATTCTTGGGTGAAAAGGAATTTAAATTATTAAAATGAAGGGACATATCCCCTGGCAAGAGGAGATAATCAAGATAAGGCAAAAATAGGGTTGGGTCATTAAAAAATCTTCTTCTCAAGGACCACTGGGTCAGTAAAGCTGAATTTAATGTGGAAGCATCCTCAGGTAGTGTAAATTCTAAATTGTTCAAATCATGACCCCCGGGGGAAGGGCGGGGCCACAATGGGGTATCAAAGTTTTACATAGAAATATTTAGGAAAAATCTTTGAAAATCTTCTTCTCAAGAACCACTGGGCCAGAAAAGCTGAAACTTATGTGGAAGCATCCTGGTATAGTGTAGATTCTAAATTGTTCACATCATGACCCCCGGGGGAAGGGCGGGGCCACAATGGGGTATCAAAGTTTTACATAGAAATATTTAGGAAAAATCTTTGAAAATCTTCTTCTCAAGAACCACTGGGCCAGAAAAGCTGAAACTTATGTGGAAGCATCCTGGTATAATGTAGATTCTAAATTGTTCACATCATGACCCCCGTCGGAAGGGCGGGGCACAATGGGGTATCAAAGTTTTACATAGAAATATATAGGAAAAATCTTTGAAAATTTTCTTCTCAAGAACCACTGGGCCAGAAAAGCTGAAACTTATTTGGAAGCATCCTGGTATAATGTAGATTCTAAATTGTTCAAATAATGACCCCGGGGGAAGGGCGGGGCCAAAATGGGGAATCAAAGTTTTATATAGAGTATATAGGAAAAATCTTTGAAAATCTTCTTCTCAAGAACCACTGGGCCAGAAAAAGCGAAGCGTATTTGGAAGCATTCTGGGGTAGTGTAAATTCTAAATTGTAGGAATCATGACCCTCGAGGGAAGGGCGGGGCCATTATAGGGAATCAAAGTTTTACATAAAAATATATAGGAAAAATCTTTGAAAATCTTCTTCTCAGGAACCACTGGGCCAAAAAAGCTGAAACATATGTGGTCATGGAAGGATCATGGGGTAGTGTAGGTTTCAAAATGTCTAAATTATGATCAGTGGTGTTGGGTGGGGATGCATTATGTATAACAAGGAGGAAATCTGGTAAAGAACAGAGTGGTCAAAGCTTCTCAGGTGAGCGATGTGGCCCATGGGCCTCTTGTTTGAAAACTTTTCAAGTGTTTGAGATAATTGCTTTCAAAGAGTAGGCGTTTAATACCATATCATTTAAAATTACGGAAAAAACGTTAGAAACACTGTTGAGGACATTTGAGTAGAGAAGAGAGTAGAGTAGAGATTTAGTTGGAGTTTCGTATCATATTATTATTAAGGTCTTCCGTCTTCACGGAAGACCTTATAGTGATTCTACTGTTTCTTATTATTATTATTATTATTCTTATTTTTTAGACAAATTTTGTGCACGCGATATCTCAAGAACTATTCATCGGTTTTTCATCAAACTTTCAGGGATGATGCGCTCTTATATGCCATTGTTAATTTTGGAAGAATTTTGGAACAACTCGCTTTCGGTGCCAAGTTATGGCCATTCTCCTGATTTTAAAATGAAATTTTGTCAGTTCGAGATCTAAAGAACTACTAAAGATATGAACTGGAGACTTGTTGGAGAACATAGGGCATGACTTCTAGATAAATGTCCTTTTCGTGTGTCGTCAGTACTTCCGGTCGCTACCGGAAGCAAATTAAAAAAATCAAAATTTTCAACTTTTTTGTTTCTCATTATTTTTCTTTGATTTTTATCGGGTTAATAGAGACTCTTTAAAGAATGCGAAATATGTAATTTGTTTTAGAATTGATAAAGCCAATCTCGAGAAATTCGCATTTAAAAATTTGAAGCGGCGTTCCCGACGGCGTAATGGTTAGCGCATTGGACTTTCAACCCGGGTCGATCCCCCGTGTGACCGATTTTTTTTAATGACTTTTTTAGCAAGATTTTTCGTTTTTTTATTTCAGAATCGGACGGTCTCGTTGCTCGCAACGAGATCGTTTCTAGTTATTATTATTATTATTATTATTATTATTATGAGGGACGTTAAACAATATACAATTAATCAATCAAGTGATAAAATAAATTTTCACGAGATAACTTTTCATTCTTCTGTTTCTTAAATTATTGAAATAAAATCCATTTGATTTAAATGATTAATCTTTTCAAAAGTACACCGGTGTACACAAAGAAACTCCCACTTATCAGACATTACAATAAGATTACAAAGTGTCCGTGGAAGCTTACGATTACCAATATTGCAAGACAATTTTGATAAAATTGTTATTTATTTACAATATATTTTCAACCACACGCGTTCTACAATGGCACACGTCAGCATGAACCCGAATGAAGTTATGGATTTATGTGACCTATTAATAATATAAATCAAATATAGATAAAGACATAATTATACTTTAATATATACTTTAATTTACTTTGCACATACGTGTACATATTTCTGTGTACTCGCTACAATGTACATTTTACACCATAATTTCTTATAATTATAATAAGTTGCATTTTACTGCAGCATATGCCCTCATTAATTCACCTCAATTTACTTTATAGAACTTTTACGTTCACATATTGACTAAGTGTACTACTTGATGACAATAACTTTAAGACAAATTCTATGTATACGCTTTATTTTTTACAGATAACACTATGTCTAATTTTATACATTTATACACTTTAACTTTTACTTAATTAAACTGTATACAAGTTACATGAACATATACTACGTACTCTAACTCTAACGTACGACAGAAAAAAAACCAGAAGAAAGTATACAAAGAACAAAGTTACAGTCTTAGAATATAAACTGAAATTAACCATACAATAATAAAAATGAAAAAAGTACACTTACTTAGGATGGACTCTGGTCGTTAAATATTATTAAAATGGGGAAAATGTTGCGCTGTCTAAAACACAACTGCTCTGATCAATTTCTACTACCTATCTGATTTCTGGATAGCACGTGCAAGATTTTATATCGACATCATGCAAGTAAAGGTAAGAACTAAGAAACAGTTATATCTGAGGAACATGGTGTGTACGTATTGAACAATATTTGCTCTGTAGTTATTTTCACAAATGCCTAAAGAAAATAGGTTAATTTTCTACAGAATTAGAGTTTTGATGACTCCCACTATCACGTAATTTGACTGTATACTGCTAATTTTGTCCGTAACTCTAAATACATCAATCATACAGGAACAAAATCTGCATTATTATACACAAGTTGTACATGTAACATGTTTAAATCAAAGTACTGAAAGCACTGATGGGAGTTGAACATTGTGTAAAATATATAGAATCTTTGATCGGGAGGTTAAGTGAGTGAACAATATTATTGTTTCAAAATCAGACAACCGTTTCAGATTTTTTGAGCTGCAACAATCTTGAGAAAGACATTCATAGACCTTGAATAACAAAAAAAATGCATGGGCCTTAATGCTTGCCTGCCTACATTAGTCCAATTTTTTACCCCGTGCTTGAGAAGCGGGAGGGTATTTATTAATCGAAATTTCCATCCATCTGTTTGTTACGCTTTAGATATACCCATCTCTCATCCGCAACTCCTCTTACACCACTGAACGAAATTTTCATACAATCTTTATTACATATTGCCTTTGTGCACCTTCTATTGCTTTTTCTTCCTACACCCATTGCAAAACATGGACACTGCCATTATATTCATATATGAGGTGGTTGATCATTTATATAATTCACTGCTCACATTCTTCAAATTTGTAATATATTTTTCCTTGGTACCGTTACCCATGTGCTATGTAAATTTCAGTTTCCCAGGAATAATACCAATCTTGATAAAATGTGGATTTTAACACAGCATCCTTTTAAGAGCTAACATGTTTGTAATATAAAACTTCTCTGTGAATATAAGTGTATTTCAATTACACGAACATTATACATGGAGTACGTTAGAACTTTATCTTTTTTAATATTGTGAAGAAAAAAAGCGATACCAAGTTAAAAACAAATATTTGATGATCAAACATAAAAACAGGGGTTTATGTGAGAGTTTGTGTGCGTATCTCGTATGTAAATGAGGTTTTCTTTGTATCAAAAAACCTTATAGTGATTCTATTGTTTCTTATTAAGGTCTTCCGTCTTCACGGAAGACCTTATAGTGATTCTACTGTTTCTTATTATTATTCTTATTATTATTATTCTTTTTTTTGACAAAATTTTGTGCAGGCGATTTCTCGAAAACTATTCAGCGATTTTTCATGAAACTTTCACAAAATATGTGTCATTATATGAAGTTGTTACATCCGAAGAGAAATTTGGAAAATTCGCTTCTGGTGCCAAGTTATGGACAATTTCCTGATTTTAAAATGCGATTTTGTCGCCCCTTTTTATCAAAAATGGCTAAGGATATGAACTGGAGACTTATTGGAGATGATAGATCATGACTTTGTGGTTTGCAGAATTGCCTTTTCGTGCGTCGTCAGTACTTCCGGTCGTTACGAATTGCAAACTTAAAAAATTCGTATTTTCTAACTTTTTTGTTTTTCAGTATTTTTCATTTATATTTGGTATGGTAGTAGAAGCCCTCCGTATAATGCTTACTATTTAATTTGTCTGAATGGTGATAAATCTAAACTCTACATATTAGCATTCAAAAATCTGAAGCGGGTCCAAAATGGCGGCTGTCTCTGTCAACGCCGACATTTCGCAATAGTGGTTTACGGAGGCAGCCGAGCGTTTGCTTGAACGAAAGTAACATAAGGATAAATGA
>NW_026922113.1:0-19245 GCF_032062105.1 Saccostrea cuccullata | reverse complement strand
GTAAAATTTTTGCTGTAAATGAATGCATCACATGAATACCTAATAAAATATGTAAAGAAAGTCTGGTTAGACTTTTTAATTTTTTTTATAAAAAAATATTTATGAAAATAAAACATATAATTTGTGAATATTTTTTAAACTTGTGGTTAAAATCTTCTTAAAACCAGCCACAACTGGGGAGAACATTTTTATTAATCATATTTATAAAAGAAATTGAAACGAAGTAGCCAAATTTTAGAGAAATTAATTTTTTAATTTTGGCCAATCCCGATCAAAATTAAACTGATCCCGACCATAATTGTACAATTATTGGAAATAAATAACATTTTCTTAAGAACACTAGTCTGATTAGGTGTTATAAGGGTTTTAACATTTTAGAACCTGAAAATAAAATAGATTTATTCATTGTTAATACATGAAGAGGCAATAAATAAGCAATTAATCATTTTGTGTTATTTTTGATCGGGGTCAGTTTAATTTTGATCGGGTTAGGTCCAAATATTAAAGAAATTAATTTCTCTAAAATTTCTCAATTTCGTTTCAATTTCTTTTTAAAATATGATTGACAAACATGTTGTCCTTAGTTGTGACTAGTTTTATGGTGTTTTTAACCATAGGTTTAAAAAATATTTACAAATAATGTGTTTCATTTTTATAAATAATTTTTTATAAAAAAAATCAAAAAGTCTAACCAGACTTTCTTTTCATATTTTATTAGGTATTCATGTGATGCATTCATTTACAGCAAAATTTTTACAAGAAAGCATCTTATTTGGATGTAAATAATTTTTTTCATTTTCTTTGAAAAAATACAAAAAAATTCATATAAAATAATTAAGAGCTAATATCAGCCTTTCAATGCTGAAACCATTGTTTAGAAAGGATGACTCATAGATCCATAAAATTAAAAAATTGTGTGGCATTCTACCTTAAAATATTGTATAATTATGTAGAAATGTATACATCCTAGGTACAAGTTTACTAACTTTTGATGTGTCCTCTTCAAACGCTCGTTTTCTCTTGGCTCGACCTAATCTCATCTCAGGCTTAGAATGGCGGAAACAGTAGAACTTCACTGTGTGACATAAAAATGTAGTATAATAAATAGTATGTATAATAAATACACACAAAACTACTTATGCAGAGCTAAGACATTCACAGGGCTATTTCAGAACTGCTTTTAATTAAGTTTTGAATAAATGATAGCAATTTTATAAAAGAGAAAACAATGAATCAATAAATCAAAGAGGAGCACAAACAAGTGCTTTGAAAGCTAGCCTAACTAGTGTTAACTCATTTAAGCGTTTTTATTCCTAACCTCAGTAGATTTAACCTTAACTAATGGGAAATATCTCAGAGTGTAGTTGGTAACCTTAAATCAAAATGAACAACCTAGAGTAAAATTGTAACCTGGAGTCACATTGAACATTAAACTTTACTTACAATGACATCCTCTAAGACAGATGTTGTGGACCTATATAAGAACTTACAATGATTCTCTAAGAGAGATGTCGTGGACCTTTATAAGAACTTACAATGATTCTCTAAGAGAGATGTTGTGGACCTTTATGAGAACTTACAATGATTCTCTAAGAGAGATGTTGTGGACCTTTATAAGAACTTACAATGGTTCTCTAAGAGAGATGTCATGGACCTTTATGAGAACTTCAATAACACTCTAAGAGAGATGTTGTGGACCTACATAAGAACTTACAATGATTCTCTACGAGAGATGTTGTGGACCTTTATGAGAACTTCAATGACACTCTAAGAGAAATGTTGTGGACCTTTATGAGAACTTCAATGACACTCTAAGAGAGATGTTGTGGACCTATATAAGAACTTACAATGATTCTCTAAGAGAGATGTTGTGGACCTTTATAAGAACTTACAATGATTCTCTAAGAGAGATGTTGTGGACCTTTATGAGAACTTACAATGATTCTCTAGGAGAGATGTTGTGGACCTTTATAAGAACTTACAATGATTCTCTAAGAGAGATGTTGTGGACCTTTATGAGAACTTACAATGATTCTCTAAGAGAGATGTTGTGGACCTTTATAAGAACTTACAATGATTCTCTAAGAGAGATGTTGTGGACCTTTATGAGAACTTCAATGACACTCTAAGAGAGATGTTGTGGACCTATATAAGAACTTACAATGATTCTCTACGAGAGATGTTGTGGACCTTTATGAGAACTTCAATGACACTCTAAGAGAGATGTTGTGGACCTATATAAGAACTTACAATGATTCTCTAAGAGAGATGTTGTGGACCTTTATAAGAACTTACAATGATTCTCTAAGAGAGATGTTGTGGACCTTTATAAGAACTTACAATGATTCTCTAAGTGAGATGTTGTGGACCTTTATGAGAACTTCAATGACACTCTAAGAGAGATGTTGTGGACCTATATAAGAACTTACAATGATTGTCTAAGAGAGATGTTGTGGACCTATATAAGAACTCACAATGATTCTCTAAGAGAGATGTTGTGGACCTATATAAGAACTTACAATGATTCTCTACGAGAGATGTTGTGGACCTTTATAAGAACTTACAATGATTCTCTAAGAGAGATGTTGTGGACCTTTATAAGAACTTACAATGATTCTCTAACAGAGATATATTGGACCTAAATATGAACTTACAATGATCTTCTAAGAGAGATGTTTTGGACCCTCATAAGAATTTACAATGATTCTCTAAGAGAGATGTTGTAGACCTTTAAGAGAACTTACAATGATTTACTAAGAGAGATGTCGTGGACCTTTATAAGAACTTACAATGATCCTCCAAGACAGATGATGTGGACCTTAATAAGAATTTACAATGATCTTCTAAGAGAGATGTTGTGGACCTTAATAAGAACTTACAATGATACTATAAGAGAGATGTTGTGGACCTTTATGAGAACTTACAATGATTCTCTAAGAGAGATGTTGTGGACCTTTATAAGAACTTACAATGATTCTCTAAGAGAGATGTTGTGGACCTCTAAGAGAACTTACAATGATACCCTAAGACAGATTTTGTAGACCTTTAAGAGAACTTACAATGATACCCTAAGAGAGATGTTGTGGACCTTTATGAGAACTTACAATGATACCCTAAAAGAGATGTTGTGGACCTATATAAGAACTTACAATGATTCTCTAAGAGAGATGTTGTGGACCTATATAAGAACTTACAATGATTCTCTAAGAGAGATGTTGTGGACCTTTAAGAGAACTTACAATGATTCTCTAAGAGAGATGTTGTGGACCTTTAAGAGAACTTACAGTGATACTCTAAGAGAGATGTTGTGGACCTATATAAGAACTTACAATGATTCACTAAGAGATATGTTGTGGAACTTGAACTTACAATGATTCTCTAAGAGATATGTTGTGGACCTTTAAGAGAACTTACAATGATTCTCTAAGAGAGATATTGTGGACCTTTATAAGAACTTACAATGATTCTCTAAGAGAGATGTTGTGGACCTTTAAGAGAACTTACAATGATACTCTAAGACAGATGTTGTGAAACCTTTAAGAGAACTTACAATGATTCTCTAAGAGAGATTGTGTGGACCTTTATAAGAACTTACAATGATTCTCTAAGAGAGATGTTGTGGACCTTTATGAGAACTTACAATGATACTCTAAGAGAGATGGTGTGGACCTTTAAGAGAACTTACAATGATTCTCTAAGAGAGATGTTGTGGACCTTTAAGAGAACTTACAATGATTCTCTACGAGAGATGTTGTGGACCTTTATGAGAACGTACAATGATACCCTAAGAGAGATGTTGTGGACCTTTAAGAGAACTTACAATGATTCTCTAAGAGAGATGTTGTGGACCTTTAAGAGAACTTACAATGATTCTCTAAGAGAGATGTTGTGGACCTTTATGAGAACTTACAATGATTCTCTAAGTGAGATGTTGTGGACCTTTATAAGAACTTACAATGATTCTCTAAGAGAGATGTTGTGGACCTTTATGAGAACTTACAATGATTCTCTAAGTGAGATGTTGTGGACCTTGAGACAGATTGGTTTTGTAACAACTTACCCTCACTTCCTGCTAGCTTGTCACAGCTGTAGTTATTGACTCTCAGTCCACATTCACAAAAATCACACTTGAGACAGCCCCGGTGGAAGAAGATGCCCTCAGCACACATTCTCTCCATGATGTACACACGTTTCTTACAGAAATAGCAGATCTCGCTCTCTGGCTGGGCAGCCAAAAGAACACCTGTTGTTTTCTAGGAGATATAGTGAGTATATTTATGTAAATAGAATACATATTAGTTACTATCTTGAAACATACACAATATTTGGGCAAGGAGAGAACAAGGATTTTTTATCCTGTAACGTATCTCAAAGAAATCCAACCTTCTAATTGTATAAAATCATGCACAAATCTTCATTTTATACACAAAATTTCCAAATTAATTCTGAAAAATTTTTTTTTACCACTTTTTGTTTAACTGGTGGCTCCAAGCCTTGTTTGAACTTTGACACCAGAATCTCCGCCATCTGGCTGACCTTGACATTAGACTGAAGGTCATTGTTCAGTTTGACATTAATATCATCCTTTTTGTCCACGGTAAGTTTGTTGGCAATCTCTTCCATTGGTAATTTACTGTATCGGGTGAGCTGGACGTCACCATTGTGCTGAAAAGTTCAAGTTTCACTTTTGTTACAAACACTTAAAACAATGTAAATGTCGAATGACATGCTTGTCCATTATACTGGAGCTTTTTAATTAAATATCTACACCTAATAAGAGTGCACTGTCAATATTATACTATTGTAAAACTCTCAGAAAGATAGATGAGAGAGAGGGGTAAAGACTTACTTGTTTGATTTCCTCCCTATACTTTTTACGACTCAGTGACGTGTTGTGTTCATTCTTTTCCTCCTCCCTTTTAGAATTCTACAAAAAAATTAAAAAGTTCACATAAAATCATGACTTGAAAAGATAGTGAGTAAAAAATTGTATATAATATACTGAAAGGAAAAAGAAACGCAGGGTAAACTTCTGAGGTTGTTTAATATGGTTTCTTCTACTTTTTTCCTAATGATCTTTATAAATCATATTAACACATCTATGCTCAATAATTTGACAGACTTTCAATAATTTTTTTCTGATTAATCATTAGTTATGGAAGCCCATTCGATGGTACCCCCCATAAAGTGAAAATGAAAGACTCAAAATCTTGTATGCCCCCCTTGCGCACCTGTCACAGCCCTGATTCTCTTGTGCATGGAGTTCATAAGGCCATTTATCCTTCTCATGGGAATATTATCCCACTCTTCACGTAAGGCAATCTTTAACTGGTCGAGAGTAACAGGAGAATTGGGGCGCCCCCTTACCCTCCTGTCCAGTTCGTCCCACAGATGTTCGATTGGGGACAAATCTGGACTGTATGGGGGCCAGTCAAGTGTTTGAATGTTATTGTTTGCTAGAAAGTCTTGGCACACTCTGGCTACATGAGTTCGGGCGTTATCCTGCTGGAAAATTAAGTTATGTCGTTGCACAAATAGACAGCAACCGGGCGGAGAATTTCATCCCTATATCTAGGGAAATTTAAATTTCCAGCTACCACAATCAAGGGTGACTTTACCCCGTGGGAAATCCCACCCCAGACCATTACTGACCCACCCCCAAACCTATCAGTCTCCTCTCAGTTTCTCTCAAACGACGAACAAAACGTTCTATCGTAGAGAGATTAACCCCAAACTGCAATGCAACCTGTTGTTGCCTTTGACCTTGCATTAGCAGTGCAATGGCCTGACCCCTATGATCTTCAGTCAAACGCACCATGACTGCAAAACAACAAAATTTAATTCTTATACTGAAAACTGATGTGTATATCTCTGGAGTATCAATTGGTATTCATGACAAAATGACAAAACGTTCGATTAATCAATAATCTGCTCGTGATATTTGCATTTTGGCATTTTGCCTTAGCGGTGCAATAGTTTTCACGGTTGACTGATTTTTGACACCGATCCCTGTGCACAATGACAAGAAGACCACTCTGACCAATTTTCATAATTTTCGGTTTTGTAGTAAAATAATTATCCAATATCATGCTACCCTGCGTTTCTTTTTCCTCTTAGTATATTAAAAATTGATGTTAAATAGTTCTTTTCTTCGAATGAAAAGATGTGTATATGATTTATACAAGACAGAATGTTTGAGGACATTCATTACGACTCAATCTAGTTATAATTACATTACACAATATTTTTATCCAATTGGTATTCTTAAAGATGAATTAGTATTTTTACAGATGAATTTTCAATCTTGATTGCATGTTAAGTTACTTTGTATAATTCTGGACCCTAACTATATCTTAATTGTTGATCAGATTTCTCCGGTCAGAATAACCTACACAGATACTGTAAGATAAAAGTGGGATAAGTTATAAAATAAGTCATGATAAATACAAAACAAATAATTTCATTATCAATTGTAAAATGTGTTCTGTTATAACAATATTAAAACAATGGGGGGGGGCAAAGGCCAAGCTCAAGTTATGAGATTTATTCCTTAAATCATTTTTAACCATTGTGCTGCTTAATATAATATTCTTCCTTTTTTCTGCATTCAAGAATGGAATAAATGATCAAAAGCCAACAGAAAGTGTTTGAGCTGTTCTGCAACATTTTATGGTATGTATCACCTGGGTCATTTAATAAAACTTTTTAAAGCAATGGGAAATCACGCAATGAAAAATACATAGTGCATGTTCTTTATTCCTTCCCAATCTAAAACAACATCTCATTACTACTGTGATGAATTTTCTTCATAAAAAAAAGTTCAATACATTAACTAAACAAAATGTGGACTTTGAAAAAGAGTTGGTTGAATGCTACACAAAACAGAAATTTGACCTGACATGCGATCAATATATACATTTTAGTATAAACAAGTACAAGTATTTAAATCACGTGACCAGAACACAGGATAAGACAGATAAGTGAAGAAAGAAGTAATATTGGTGTCGTCCGGGAGCCATGTTAGATTTACAGGTCAGAAAGATATATAACGCTGTTTTTATCTTGTTATTTAGTATCATTTGTACTTAAGTTAGGTGCAAGAGAGAATTATTAATTCTTAAGAACTTAACATAATAACTTAACATTGAATATAAAAAGCTTGTCTGAAAATAATTAAGGAATTTAAATTGTCATAATGACTGATGTGTCTGAAAATTTAATCTTCTCAGTAATATAAGTTTGTTATGGTCATTCAAAATTTATATCAAATTTCTATATTAATTTTAGATTCTATTTTTCTTTCAAAAAAAAATGTTTGTATCAGTGAATCAATTAATTTCATAGGAATTTCACAAGTGGTATTTAACCATCACTTTAACCTCTCTACTTCAATACAGGCTTTGACCTGACCTAGTGGCTGTAACATCAGCATGGACCCCCGGTATTGTGCTCAAGACATCATTAGATGTGGCCTCTGTGAGAGAAATGTGGTACAAAGTCATTGCCAGCTTTGTCATGTCAACCTGTGTAAGGTCTGTGTAGGAGAGCATCTCTCTGATTCAACCAAAAAACATAGAGTTGTACCATATAAAGAAAGAACGTCAACTCCTGATTACCAAAAGTGTCCAAAGCATTTCAAGAACTGTGAACTTTACTGTGAACAATGTGACATTCCTGTATGTTCTACCTGCATCTCCTCGGGAAAACATAAGGGGCATCATATATCAGATGTTTTACAAAAACTGAGCTCCAAAACAAAACACATCGAAAAAGAATTAAAAGAACTTGAGACTAGAATTTTCCCAAAATACGAAGAAATAGCCTCAGGTATAAAAACCAAGAAAGACCACTTGGAATCACACTACAGGAAACTGACAACAGATGTCACCAAACAAGGAGAAGACTGGCACAGAGAAATTAACATCATTGTCAATAAACGGAAATCTGAAATTGATGAAATGAAAATTAAACATTTGGCTGTTTTAGATAAACAGGAAAAAGAAATCAAACAAATAACTGCAGAAGTGAATCAGTGCCTGCTTGATCTCAAGAAAATACTGGACTCTGATGATGTCTCCCTTACCTCTGCCTACAAATCCAGAAATGCTGATTTCAGTTGTTTACCTCCAGACCAAAATATTACATTACCAAGTTTCTATCCTCATCATATCAACAAAGAACAGCTCCATCAAATGTTTGGTTCTCTGTCAGCATTATCCATTACAACAGAAGAACATGGCTACACAATCAAACCATTGCTTGATGACCCCGTGCTCATCACCACCATAGACACTCGGTATAAAACACTATGCAGTGGTATCTGTCTCAGCGATGAAGAAATCTGGACACGTGGACATGACAAAATCATAAAACTCTACAACCTCAAAGGCAAACTATTGAAGTCAATCCAAACCAAGTCAGGGAACTGGCCACGTGACATAGCAGTGACAAGGTGTGGAGATCTAGTTTATTCTGATGATGATGCAAAAACTGTGAACATTGTGAGGAATAAACAGATACAGTACGTGATCAGTCTAAAGGGGTGGAGACCTTACCATGTCTGTAGTACCTCCTCTGGGGACCTCCTGGTTACCATGGTCAGTGATGATGATGAACAATCAAAAGTTGTCCGTTACTCTGGCTCTATAGAGAAACAAACCATTCAGTTTGATAGTCAAGGTAAACCTCTGTATTCATCTACTAAATATGCTAAATACATCCGTGAGAACAGAAACTTGGATATCTGTGTGGCTGACAATAGTGCTCGTGCAGTAGTTGTTGTCAATCAGGCAGGCGGACTCCGATTTAGGTACACTGGTCATCCCTCTATTACCAAAGGATCATTTAATCCAGTCGGCATCACAACAGACAGTCAGAGTCAGATCCTCACAGCAGACCGTAATGACTGTATTCACATCAAAAATCAGGACGGACAGTTCCTCCGTTACATTGATAACTGTGATCTACAGTATCCATTTGGTTTATTTGTAGACATGAGTGATAACCTCTTTGTGGCTGAGAATGTCACTGGTAAAGTGAAGAAAATCAGATACATGTAACTACTGCATTTTGTCAAGATTTAGCTATGAAATGAGAGTTTAAAGCCATCTGACTTAGGACTAATCAAATCAAATTATAAGTAGTACATGCACCTCATACAATGTTTTAAATTTCTGTTGATTTTACGAGAAACACAGTTTAAGTTTACATTTACAATGTCAGACATAAAATTACAAATAGTAAATGTACTTTATTCCCTCATTAATGTTTTAATACATCGATAGGAGCGGTTAAAAAAATCACCTGTAGGACAGGACAAATAGAGACAGAAGCGGGGCTTGTAGTACGTAGATTTTTGGAATCAGAACATGTAAATATAAGGAATGACTGGGTTTTTTTTAATTTAATGACAATGATATATCGTTTGGCTTGTGTGATAATTTTATGCTCTTACAGCTTTGCTTAGATTGACATAATGAAATCGAAAATAAGACATAAAATCATTAAATCAAATACAGATAAACAGATAATTGTAAAACATCAATACTTGTAAAATTCAATAGTGTAGTTTTGGGTTTGTACTTAATATAAGATAAATTTTTTTCTTAAAATTCTAATATTGATTTTTTCTTTAAAACACTGTTTAACTATATTTTTTTTAAAGTCATAACATTTTCAACAATGAATATATTTAAAAGCCTGTTCATAAAATAGATATATATTATAAAAGTAACTTGATCCAAAGGGTTGTATAACGTCGAGTTGATGATATGGGCGCAGATTGTCAGTTGAAGCAAGACGCCAAGCATAGAGTTTGATTTGATGATCCGCGTCTGTCAACGATACATGTTGGATCAGGTAATTGATAAAATGATAAGTTTATTATATACCAACTTATAATGGGCTATATGTATATGTAAATATTTACATTTGCTAATGTATTTCCTTATATAACAATGCTAACTAGAACTGTCAAAAAGGGACAAATACCCTCGCAGGTTTTTCAGAGTTGGTGCAAATTACAAATATTTATGGAATACCTTACTGTCTTACTCTCTGGAGAATTTGACACTACTGCATAATGTAGTATGCATTTTAGATCTGGAGAATTTGGCACTACTGTATAACTTACCCTCTTAGTTTGGAGAATTTGGCACTACTGTATAAAAGATTTACTTTTCCATCGATTTGACTAGGCGGTTCAGCCCTTCAGAAGCTACAATCATACCTTATAAGCGATAGATCATATCGCGTGTCGATTTGTTCAACACCATCTGGACAAAACAGATCTACCTCATGATTGAACCCAGGTATAATTGAAATAACATCTCCATTCGTCTAACCGCATGCTAAAATAAAATAAAATACTGGATGAGTGCAAAATTGCTTAAATAAACCAGGAAAAAGGGAACTCATGATTTTTGCACTCACACCAAGTAAGTTGAAATTGAAGGATTTGGTCTCTCTTTGGAAACAATATCATCCACAATAGCCCTTTTGTTGAAAATTTTGAGACATATTTTGATGCGTCGTTAACAATGGAAAAATACTGTAATATAGGATCGAAATCATGTTATTTCTGCTTAAGAAACATCGGACGTATTAGGAACTACATCACTGAAGATGCATACAAACGCTTGTTAATACATAAGTAACATCCCATTTGGATTACGGAAATGCATTCCTTGTTAGAATTAACAACTCACAGACAAGCTTCAACGTGTACATTGAATACATTATCAAAATCAAAATATGGCCATAAAAATTACGTCTTGATCAATGTACACTGGCTGCCGATAGAATTTTGTTGCCAATTTAAGAATCTCGTTATGCTTTCAAAGAACTCCATGGACAAGCTTCAACATATATTAGCGAACTAATCGAGCCGTACACATCTTCACGTACCCTTCACTTAGAATCAGCAAATCTTTTAGTGGTTCCGTCAAGAAGGACCGTGACATATGGGAATATACTATTGGAAATCTTAAAAAAAGCTTAAAACCTCTCTTTTAAGAAAAAAGCATATGAATAATAAACTGTGTATTTTTAAAAGCCTTTTATTATATTTGGGCACTGCATTTTATATTTTTTTCATCTAATATTAACACGTACTTATATGATATTGGAAACTTAAAAAATTATATATTTATCGTATAATTTTCGAATATGACTGCTGTAAATTCTGACGTTTTAGTGTACAGCACCTTTGAGCTTTATTTTAAAATGCCATGTTCAGATCCTCCTGGAAGTATCGCTACATGTACATGTATGGATAACATTTTGTGTAAATTTGTAAATATAGTTTTGTTTTATTTTAAATCATCAGCATTAAACAAAATCCGTTAAGAAGAGAAAAAAAAACAATATTAAATATGAAGGATATCCGATCATCAGCCAGAAAAGGTAACTCTAAACACTAAGATTTATTTGAAATTCATCAAAATGAAGCTTGAAAATCTATTTTTTTCTTGTAACAATTTTCATTTTATTAATCTTTATAAGTTGCAAGGTTTTTGGAAGTCTTTGAAAAATTAAATATTCTTATTAAAGTTTGAAGTGACTTAGGGCTAAATATGTATATTTCTATGCAAATAAGCTGATAAAAATCCATATTTTGTATATTTTATGTACAGAGAAAAGATCAAATTGATTTTCTAATACATATAAAGTACCCACAATTTATTAATGCAAGTGCACATTATGACGTCATTTTTTTTCTCCCATTCAAGGTAATCAATCACATCAACAAAATCACGTCGGCGCAAGGGCATAACCTATCTATTTCAATATAACTATTTATGATATTAAGGGAAATATTTTTAAATTAATAAAATTGCTGCACAAATTCTATGAACTTTCTTAATCGATTATAGTATTAGGAAACTTACACTGGACTGTGTATTGTTACCTTGTTTAAACTTAAAACTGCAAGAAAAGTAACTAAGCAATTGCAGTGCCGAAATTTGTGCTGCAATATCTTAAATCCTTGGAATATCCAGCGTCTTTTTCTACCTTGTTTATGTAAAACAAAGGAAGGTATGCCCTTGCGCCGAAGCGGTTTTGTTGATGTCTCTTATGAACCTGTGTAGTAGAGGTTGATAACGTCATAATATGACATCATAATGTGAACTGGCTATGGCATGTCGTAGGTACCAAGAATGTATTATAAAACAAGTCTTAACATTTTCTGTGCGTTAGTTAGAGCAATTATGGAATTTAATTAGACATTTTGCATAGAATTTTCCATATGTAGCCTCAACTCTCTTGCAATACATTTCCAAAATTCAATACGTGGATGAATCAGTTTAGAAAGTAGGAGAAGCTGGATTCTCTGATCATACAAGCATAATAACACAACTAATCCATGACACAAAAGTTAACAAAAAAGATCCAACTGTTGTTTGGATAGACTTAACAAATACGTAACGAATGATCCCACATGCTCTCACAGAGGAGGTCCTTAACGTAAGGATCAAATCCAGAGCAGACTCTCTAACCACTGAGCCACACGTTGATGCTTTGGGGAAAAAATGGTCACAACATAGAGACATAGCATGGTGCAGAAAGAGATCAGAGCTATAGAGTAAGAAAGAGATGGAAATGAGGGTCCAGGTGGTGTTAACTAGATTGGAAATAGACAAATTGCATGATACTATACTGGGCAGGCGCTTAAAATTATCCATAGTTCTAGCATTACTTTCAACTCAGTGTACGATTGTACGATGTGCTACCAACACCAGTCAGTTTCCATAGATGGGATCTTATAAAATAATCAGTGTCGCGTATTTGGAAAAAGAGGAACCCTACAGCAGCACATACTCTTTTTCTTTCAGGCTGACATTATCACAAGGAAGATACAATTGGCTTCATAATTAAGTTCTATATTAGATGACATACACTATAGAGAAAGAGTGGAAGAATAAAATAGACAATTGTGATCCCCCATCCTGAGATGGTACCAAGATAGGGGTCGAAACACACAATGAGGGATTTTATCGGCTGTGCACGTTGGTACTTCCTGTGAATGTCAAAAATCGCATTTAACTTTCGAAAGAAAATATTCCACTTGAAGTTGATGTTATTCTGTTCATGCGAGTGCAGTTCAGTTCTCTTCTATCTTATTTGAAGTCACTAAATTTATAATTTACAGTACTTAAATATCACTTTGTACAAAGAATTTCTTTGTGAGCCCAGCTTGAAGCAAACGAACCGCTTTTTAATAATTTCGGTACTCTGATAAAATGTACATAACGAATAATTACATGTTAACATAGGCCTATTGCATCATTATTGAAAGTAGGTGAAGCACTCAGGGACATAAAAATAAAAAAATTAGTTCATCAGCTCATCTTTAAAATACATATATGTTTTGGTGACCTAGCTTCTTCCGACTCTGGGTAAAAAGTGGTTTAGCAGGAAAGCGGGAAAATAGTTTTCCCACAAATTTGCAAAATATTTGTTGATGGGAAAAAAGGAATGAAAGGAAAAAGATGGGTTCTCTGAGTCTGGTAATTTTTAAAGTCAGTTGGAATTAAAGGGCAACTAAACGATGTCAAGGCGTGCATACCATTAATTTTAAAAGTCATTAAAAAATGATTATTTTTATGATATTATTACCTGACTACTACGGAGTTATGTTTTATGAGGATTCGTAAGTCAGTTGCTAAAAATGACCAAATCAGAGCCGATATTAAGCTATCGTTAATAGAATAACATATAGCTGCTTCAACATTGGTATTTTTATGTCCTCAAAAGGACTACTTTTATTGTTTTGAACACAGAGGTGATGGAAAGAAGAAAGATGTCTGCACTTTATCTGAAAAAAGGGGTCAAAAGAATGGGGAACAGACTCTATTCAATATTTTAAACTCTTTTACGATTGTTATGAAGAAGGAAATATAATTTCATTTTTATTTCCTTCCTATCTAAATTTATAAATATTTGCAAGTAAATGCAACTTACAGTTAATTTTCTTATCTGTGTTACTAACACGTGAAAGAACGATCGAGTATAAAAATTTAATCAGGTAAGATGTAAGAAGGAGAGTAGCTTTCACCTTTTCTTTAAATAAAAAGATCTTTTTAGACGATGTCCTCAACTATATATAGTAGATAAGTGTCACATTAGTGCTTAATTTTTAAAACTACTGGAATCTACTGAAAGCAAAAAAAACAATTGGGAAATAATAAAATATGAGTTTCGGCGGTGAGTTCTTGTTCATAACAGCAAACCTTAGCGGCAATTGAAAGGCCTATTATATGTAAATATTTATTGAAATCATATGACCAAAAATCAGATTAAGTCACATGATTGAACTTTGAGTATGATAACTAAAACAGGGAGTAATGATGTCCACAAGCGATGATTTTAGATTTACAGGTGGGCCATGATAAATTAAAACAGTATTTACTTTGTTATTTTTTATGCAGACTATTTAATCATTGTTTTAAGAAGAATTTCATTAATTTACATTTTAATGGGTACAAAGACAATTATGACATATATGTGTCTGATATATTACATTTTTGTAATCTAATTATCTTAAAATCATTTTGAGGCCTTTTTTTAGATCATATTAATTCACATCTTTCTATTGTAAATAACATTTTAAAGAAAGTTATTATCATCAGTTTTAATCAGGGGTATTGAAATCGTTATGTCTCCATTTTACTGCAGTATCACCTGGGCACATGATCATGGCAAACCATCAGTAATGGAGCCCCGGTATAGTGCTCAAGACATATTAAGGTGTGACGTCTGCGAGACCAATGTAGTACAAAGTCACTGCAAGTTGTGTCATGTCAATCTGTGTATGGCATGTGTAGGAGGGCATCTTTCTGATTCAACCAAAGCACATAGAGTCGTGTCATATAAAGAAAGAACCTCAACTCCTGACTATCCAAAATGTCCAAAGCATTCCAAGAACTCTGAACTCTACTGTGAGGAATGTGACATTCCTTTCTGTTCTACCTGCATCTCTGCTGGTAAACACAAAGGACATAATTTATCAGATGTGTTACAAAAAATAGGCACAAAATTGAAACACATGGAAAAAGAATTAAAAGAACTTGAAGCTAAAATTTACCCAAAATATGAAGAAATCGGGTCAAACATAAAAAGCAAAAAAGACGACTTGGAATCACACTACAGAAAACTTAAAGCATCTGTCATCAAACAAGGAGAAGACTGGCACAGAGAAATTAATATCATTGTCAACAAAAAGAAATCAGAAATTGATGAGATGAAATTAAAACACTTCGCTGCTCTAAGTAAACAGGAAAAAGAAATCAAACACGTAACTTTTGATGTTAAAAAGAGTATTGTTGATCTGAAGTACATTCTAGAATCCAGCAATATTTTCTTAGCATCTGTATACAAATCCAGAAGCACAGAGTTCAGACACTTACCTCCTGACCAAAATGTGTCATTGCCAAGTTTCACTACCATGAAGATCAACACAGAACAGCTCCATCAAATGTTTGGTTCTCTGTCAGCATTATCCTTTTCAACAGAAGAACCTGGCTACACAATCAAACCACTACCTGATAAACCAAAGCTCATCAACATCGTGGACACTGGGTATAGCTTATACGGAGTTACCTGTCTCAGTGATGAAGAAATCTGGACATGTGGGGAGGACACAATTATGAAACTCTACAACCACCAGGGCAAATTACTAAAGTCATTCCAAACCAAGTCTGGGAATTTTACGCAGGACATAGCAGTGACAAGAAGTAGAGATCTAGTTTATACGGACCCTGATTCAAGAACTGTAAACTTTGTAAAGAATGAACAGATACAAGAAGTGATAATACTGCAGGGTTGGGTACCTTACAATGTTTGTAGTACATCCTCTGGTGACATCCTGGTTACCATGGACAGTGACGATTATAAACAATCAAAGGTTGCCCGATTCTCTGGATCCTTAGAGAAACAAACTATTCAATTTGATAGTGAAGGTAATCCCCTGTATTCATCTGGTGTCTACACTATTAAAAACATAAGTGAGAACAAAAACCTGGACGTCTGCGTGGCTGACAGTGTAGCTAGTGCAGTAGTGGTGGTAAATAAGGCAGGAAAACTTCGATTTAGATACACTGGCAAGAAATCGGCAACCAAGAGATATCCATTTTACCCACGCGGCATCACAACAGACAGTCAGAGTCAGATTCTGACAGCAGACTGGGATAACCACTGAATCCACATCCTAGATCAGGACGGACAATTCCTCCGTTACATTGACAACTGTGATCTACAGCGTCCATGGGGTTTATGTTTAGACACCAGTGATAACCTCTTTGTGGCTGAGTGGAAAAGTGGTAAAGTGAAGAAAATCAGATACTAGCAATCATTACAGTATGTCAAAATATCATTGTCCATTAGATTTAGTTATAAATGGAAAACTAAATTAGTGGTGTATAATTTAGGACTTAACTAAAACAAATTTTGGGAAATACATGTACTTTACAGGCACCCACCTTCAAAATCAAATGACTTAATTGCAAAGCAGCCTATTTTAGACCTACATTTTTTTTTTACCTTTTACAACTATTTTACACTACTTGAAAATTGCGTACAGGATATAGGGACCTGGATGCCGTCTAATCACCAGGACAAATCTGCATTGATAATATGTACCAAAAAATCCAATCCCAGAGGGTGCCAGTCTTACAACTTAAAGTTGGAGAAAGTGTCATCAACAGTATAACATCTGTACGTTATCTCGACATCCACTTTGACAGGTTTCTCACCATTGAAAAGCAAATAGAGACCATCATTAAAACGTGCAATTATCATATCCGCAATATTGGAAGAATTAGGAGTTTCATTTCAAGTGATGCATGCAAGACTCTCGTGAACTCCCTTGTTACA
The DNA here is from genome assembly GCF_032062105.1 of Saccostrea cuccullata. Taxonomy (NCBI): domain Eukaryota; kingdom Metazoa; phylum Mollusca; class Bivalvia; order Ostreida; family Ostreidae; genus Saccostrea; species Saccostrea cuccullata. The sequence continues at coordinate 2,373 of NW_026922113.1, read as the reverse complement.
TCTCGACTGGACTATGGAAATAGTATACTATTTTTGATAAACAAGAATTCCGTGGAAAGGCTTTGATTGCAACTGTATTTTTTCATCAATTTAACCATAACAAGACATTTTCAATAAAAGAACGAGGGCGCTTTTGATTGGCATTCGGCAGGAACCTGGGCGTAATTGAAAAGTGAAAATGTTATTGACATGTCACATGAAATTTTAACATTATTTTAATTTATCGGGTTCCTGTGCAACAAGAACGGAAAATATTTCCCGACATTGAGCTTTGATTTGCTAAAAAATAACGTGGAAATTGGCCATATCAGACATTTGGTGCAAAATTGTACATTTTGAAACACATTTTTCTAAAAAATTTCTATGTCTGGGTCTTCTCTCCAAGATTTTGAAACGTTATTTTTGTGTATTTTGATTCAAAGAAACGATTACACCTTTTTAAAAAATGGAGAGATGACCCAGAGACCACGAAAAATGAACTTTTCCCCCCAAAATCAAAACGTGACAATGTGGTGCGTCTTTGTCCTTTTAAAGACGATTATACATGTGTAGCGGTGATAGCTCAGAAAGTTGGCTTACCTGTTTTATGCAACTTATTCAGTCGATAAATGTCAAGAATTTGGATACAAATGCCATAATTAAGACTAGACACGGTATCTCATATGAACCAAGGCGGTTACTAAGAGGGCCATTTCAGATTTGTTACTTAACATAAATTATTTATGCTACATCACAGCTTTTCCTATGTAACAATTAGGCTAGCATGAATTTTCTACCCTTTCAATAGGGGCGAAGAAGAGACTAAGATATTCAACTCACTCGATATCAATAAACAATGAAAAATTTGTCTCAGAATTCCGATTTGGATACTAGTGAACTATACGAATAAGAGTAATATACATTTAAAGAAAACCACAAAATACCTAGCATAATCATTAATTTCTGTAAAGAAAAATGAACATGATTGTAAAGTTATCAGCATTTATTCTGTTTGTTCTTATTATTTGCATACACTGTTTCACTAAACAAGACACCCATCTCAATAAGGTTTATATTATAAACACAAGACATTGCAGGGATCAGCTATATCATCAGCTCTATCATAAAGCAAGGAGAACAAAATAAGTTACCAATAAATATAACACAACATCAACAAAAACGCTTACTGTCAATCTTTGGATTTCCAAAAATAACTGAAATACATATACATTTGCCATTTACTCTGTTTAGAAAAAACTAATATTTAAAATACTGACTGAAAAATAATAAGTAAACACTTTCACAACCCTGACGTAAAAAAGTGAAATACAACCAGGAAATAAATTTTAAATAAAGAATATAATTTGCTTTTTTCTTGCAGTTACATTTTATTTGTTCAAGATGTTTCTTTACGTAAAGGAAAAAATGTAAATATTTAGATTGATAAGATTTTTATAGGCCTTGTGAAGTAAAATTTACCTTTTAGTAAATTTATGCTAAATTGTAACCATAAATTATAAAATTCCTCTCTGGTATGAGATTTTGTCTCTTAAAAATGAGTAATAAAGAGGAACACTTTAATAAAACATTTCTTCAATAATATTGATAAATCAGTTTTATCTTGGTCGTTCATAACACGTATATACAATGGTCATATTAACTTTCACTAAAGATTCTGAAACGTTTACCTTAATTTAATTTTCAGAACTGATGGCTCGGATTTTTTTCCGAGAATTCAATGCTTTTATTTTTCCTACTTAAAGGCAGATAAATGAGAGATAAGGGATAGATAATTGGCCAAAACAATAGAGCAAAAGCTTTGACATTTAGAAAGCTATAAAAAGCTATATACACTCAACAAAATAAGTTAAGGGCCAACTTGAAAATTTTATTTTTTGCAACGTATATTGTTAAGGTGGTGGAAACAAATAACATTTTAAAAGTAAACAATTATAAATCTCTTATAATAAACGAATGAACAACATGTTACAACAAGTAACTGTCAAAACAACAAGAATATTCATCAATACAGGATTTCATGAGGAAACAACAGTCGTGTTTTCAGGGTTTTAATTAACCTGGAAAGTCCAAACGTTATTTTCAGTATCTTGTATGACCGCCTCTAGCCCGAATTACTTCCCTACATCGATTTGGAAAACTGTTGATCAAATTTCGGAAGTTATCCTGTGGAATTCTTGACCATTCCTCAACAAGAGCAAACTCAAGTTCACGGAGCGTGTTTGGTTGGTTTTGCCTTCCTAAAATTTGCCTCTGGAGGATGTCCCATGCATGCTCTATTGGATTCAGGTCAGGTGATTTTGCTGGCCAATCCATCCTTTCGATTGTTTCTTCTTCTAGGTACTGATTGACCACTCTTGCACGATGTGGCCTGGC
>NW_026922112.1:0-19464 GCF_032062105.1 Saccostrea cuccullata | reverse complement strand
CATCTTCATAATGTTATGATAAGAAACAAGAAAGATATTGAGACTTTAGTTTCAGCCAATCAGAGCGAAGTGCACGTGCATGCACGTGAGATCTAGCTATTTTGACCATGCCATCTTGTCTATGCTACTAATATATCCTTACATTATGAGTTTCAAAACATTTCATCAAAAAATAGAAAAGTTACGGCAATATACATTATATTGGTAATTTCTTGTGTTGCACGTGCGCACTCTTGCAAGCACGTGCGCGCGAAATGACCTTCGTTCGGCAACTCAAAATTCAAATTCTCATTTCTCTACTAAGATTTTTACATCGGGCTCGGAGTTGGTTTTCTTCAGAAAGACAGGACTGGGTTCAAGGCGACTAGGGGTACCACACCGGTAATTGACCAATCAAAATGAACTTAGTCAATTGTAGGTCCATACATTAAGCCGATTTTCCTTTCTTTTGAGAGTTTTTTTAATTTCCTTCCAGGCCAGTTTGACAACTCTGGTACCTGTGCCTAGGAAATTTTATCTACTCTATAAATAAATAAAGTTTTTTGACAGGAACTATTTCTCCAGGGCATAGGAGGCTACTTCCTGGGGTGCTTTTGTGATGTTTATAAAGACATGGAAAACACGTGGATTTGAGGGTAGCCCTGTTTGCATATGCAAATAAATCAGAAAATGTCGTGTACGTACCCTGGTTTTTTGGTGTCAGCTAATGTGACAGGTATTGTTTAACACCCCCTTATCAATATTTTTTCATGAATTCAAACACGTGAGGTTTTACTGGAAAGAAACGTGTATTGCTTTTTAATATACCGAAACTCGCTATTTCTGGGGATTGTGTAATTCTAAAAAAAATTCAGATAAATTTCAATGGTGAAATAAAAGAAGAATGCTTGGTATTAAAATATTAATTCATATCAGTAGAATTGAATGCTATTAACGACATCTGGAGAAATAGGCTTTAAAAGGTTTATATCATATCTTTGTTCGTCTGCACTTAAATTTCAAACACGACAGAATTTGTAATTTTTGCCGTAAAAATTCATAATTTCTATATACTTTAGAGACTTACCGTAAAACTTTCAGGAAACTTTCTATGAAGTCTTTTCTGCACCTTAAGTGAAATTTTATGTCGATCCCAGGTGTTGATCGAGTTTCAGAGAAATTTTCTACGTTGTTATTGATTTTTTTTTTTTAAGGAGAAGGGGGGGGGGGTTGACTTTTTTATTCTAAGCATTTGTTAAAGTGAGTTTGTAAATACATCTACGAACTTGAGCTGGATTGTGACCTTTGGGTCAAGGGGTCAAAGGTCAAGGTCAAAGGTCAAGGTCATCAAAGCATTTCATAAAGAAATATAAAAGTAACGGCCATATCAAGTATACAAGTCATTTGATCATTGCACGCGCGCGAAGGTGCAATGCATGAAAGCTATATCATCGTGACTACACTTTTAATGTGTTTCTATTCTTTGAATTTTGAAACGTTTCATAAAAAAAATTACGACTATATCAAGTAAATCGGTCATTTAACGCATTGCGCGCGCACACGTGCATGCAAGTCCTTGCATTCAAGTTTGATAGTAGCATAATGTAAGAATCCGTCATATCTATTCATATTCTAAATTTCATCCTGTTTTGTTGAGAATCAAAAAAGTTATAGGCATTTAAAGTTTAAGCCAATCAGATCGCAGCACACGTGCATGGGCGTGGTTTCTTGAAAACTTTTATATATCATAGTTTAGGACGTATTAAGGTATGATTATGTTTTAAAATTCAAAGTATTTTGTCAAAAAACAAGTAAGATATTGAGATTTTTGTTTCAGCTAATCAGAGCAAAGCGCACGTGCATGCGCGTGCATGCATGTGCATGATGACCGTAACTTCTTATAGGAGTCTATTGTGTCTGTCTATGTTCTAAATCTTATCGTGGTTGGTTGAAAAACAAGGGAGTTACAGCCATTTGAAGTTTAAGCCAATCAGATTGCAGCGCACGTGCATGCGCATGCTTTCATGACAAATGTTATACATCATGTTGTAGGACATCTTAAAGTATGCTTATATTTTAAATTTCATACCATTTCGTCAAAAAACGGAAAAGATATTGAGATTTTTGTTTCAGCCAATCAGAGCGAAGCGCACGTAAATGCGCGTGAGTTCTTGCTAATTTGACAGTGTCACATTATCTACACTATTAATATATCCTTATATAATGAGTTTCAAAGCATTTCATCGGAAAATGTTAAAGTTATGGCTATATTAAATATATTAGTCATTTCAGTCATTTCACGCGCCCGCACGTGCAGGCGTATGCGCGCAAAATGACCTTCGTTCCGCACACCTACACAACACACCTATTAACCCTAAAAAGGTTTTAGCTCAGTTGGGTGAACAGTTTCTGAGAACACTCGCGGACAAAAAAGTACCGGAGAAGAAATAAGAAGAAAAAAGAATAATAATAATAATAATAACTAGGGCTAATTGTAACGGGGCCGTTACAAGTATGTTCCCAAACGCTCCCCAACTCCCTTTTGGTGCCATATTAACTGTAAGCTTTATTAAATAAGACAAACTCTATGCATTTGAGACTTTAACAACGTATACCCAGAAGTGTACCAAGTTCATTCAAATTTAAGCATTGCATGCATGCGCATGTGAATGCATGTGCGTAATGACCATATCATCTTGTCTATACAATCTATATATTTTAATATACTAAATATTAAAGTTTTTAATCCAAAAGTATTAAAAAATACGCTCATTCAAGTGTGTTTTTGATTTTACTCATTTCACGTGCACGCACGTGCATACATGAGCATGGTGACCATACCTTCTTGTAGAAATCCACTACATCTATCTATGTCCTAAATTCCACCCCGTTTGGTTGAAAACCAAGGGTGTTATAGCTGTTTAAAGTTTCAGCCAATCAGATTGCAGCACACGTACATGCACGTGTATGCATGTGCATCGTGACCATAATTTCTTGTAGATGTCCATTATATCTATTTATGTTCCAAATCCCATCCTGTTTGGTTGAAAACCAAGGGAGTTATAGCTATTTAAAGTTCAAGCCAATCAGATTGCGGTCAAAAAACAAGAAAGATATTGAGACTTTAGTTTCAGCCAATCAGAGCAAAGCGCACGTGCATGCGCATGAGATCTTGCTATTTTGACCATGTCATATTGTCTATGCTACTAATATATCCTTATATTATGAGTTTCAAAGCATTTCATCAAAAAGGTAAAAAGTTACGCCTATATCAATTAAATCGGTCATTTCACGTGTTGCACGTGCACGCTCTTGCAAGCACGTGCGCGCAAAATGACCTTCGTTCCGCAAATCTACATAACATGCCTACTGACCCTAAAGAGGTTTTACCTAAGTCGGATGTGTAGTTTACAAGATCATTCCCGGACAAAAAAGTACCCAGGAAGAAGAAGAAGAAGAAGAAGAAGAATAATAATAATAATAATAAGAAACAGAGTAAAAACAATATGTTCCCCAACTTCGTTTGGGGAACATAATAAGAAACAGAGTAAAAACAATATGTTCCCAAACTTCGTTTGGGGAACATAATAAGGCAGCAAAATTCAAATTCTCATTTCTCTACTAAGATTTTTACATCGGGCTCGGAGTTGGTTTTCTTCAGAAAGACAGGACTGGGTTCAAGGCGACTAGGGGTACCACACCGGTAATTGACCAATCAAAATGAACTTAGTCAATTGTAGGTCCATACATTAAGCCGATTTTCCTTTCTTTTGAGAGTTTTTTTAATTTCCTTCCAGGCCAGTTTGACAACTCTGGTACCTGTGCCTAGGAAATTTTATCTACTCTATAAATAAATAAAGTTTTTTGACAGGAACTATTTCTCCAGGGCATAGGAGGCTACTTCCTGGGGTGCTTTTGTGATGTTTATAAAGACATGGAAAACACGTGGATTTGAGGGTAGCCCTGTTTGCATATGCAAATAAATCAGAAAATGTCGTGTACGTACCCTGGTTTTTTGGTGTCAGCTAATGTGACAGGTATTGTTTAACACCCCCTTATCAATATTTTTTCATGAATTCAAACACGTGAGGTTTTACTGGAAAGAAACGTGTATTGCTTTTTAATATACCGAAACTCGCTATTTCTGGGGATTGTGTAATTCTAAAAAAAATTCAGATAAATTTCAATGGTGAAATAAAAGAAGAATGCTTGGTATTAAAATATTAATTCATATCAGTAGAATTGAATGCTATTAACGACATCTGGAGAAATAGGCTTTAAAAGGTTTATATCATATCTTTGTTCGTCTGCACTTAAATTTCAAACACGACAGAATTTGTAATTTTTGCCGTAAAAATTCATAATTTCTATATACTTTAGAGACTTACCGTAAAACTTTCAGGAAACTTTCTATGAAGTCTTTTCTGCACCTTAAGTGAAATTTTATGTCGATCCCAGGTGTTGATCGAGTTTCAGAGAAATTTTCTACGTTGTTATTGATTTTTTTTTTTTAAGGAGAAGGGGGGGGGTTGACTTTTTTATTCTAAGCATTTGTTAAAGTGAGTTTGTAAATACATCTACGAACTTGAGCTGGATTGTGACCTTTGGGTCAAGGGGTCAAAGGTCAAGGTCAAAGGTCAAGGTCATCAAAGCATTTCATAAAGAAATATAAAAGTAACGGCCATATCAAGTATACAAGTCATTTGATCATTGCACGCGCGCGAAGGTGCAATGCATGAAAGCTATATCATCGTGACTACACTTTTAATGTGTTTGTATTCTTTGAATTTTGAAACGTTTCATAAAAAAAATTACGACTATATCAAGTAAATCGGTCATTTAACGCATTGCGCGCGCACACGTGCATGCAAGTCCTTGCATTCAAGTTTGATAGTAGCATAATGTAAGAATCCGTCATATCTATTCATATTCTAAATTTCATCCTGTTTTGTTGAGAATCAAAAAAGTTATAGGCATTTAAAGTTTAAGCCAATCAGATCGCAGCACACGTGCATGGGCGTGGTTTCTTGAAAACTTTTATATATCATAGTTTAGGACGTATTAAGGTATGATTATGTTTTAAAATTCAAAGTATTTTGTCAAAAAACAAGTAAGATATTGAGATTTTTGTTTCAGCTAATCAGAGCAAAGCGCACGTGCATGCGCGTGCATGCATGTGCATGATGACCGTAACTTCTTATAGGAGTCTATTGTGTCTGTCTATGTTCTAAATCTTATCGTGGTTGGTTGAAAAACAAGGGAGTTACAGCCATTTGAAGTTTAAGCCAATCAGATTGCAGCGCACGTGCATGCGCATGCTTTCATGACAAATGTTATACATCATGTTGTAGGACATCTTAAAGAATGCTTATATTTTAAATTTCATTCCATTTCGTCAAAAAACGGAAAAGATATTGAGATTTTTGTTTCAGCCAATCAGAGCGAAGCGCACGTAAATGCGCGTGAGTTCTTGCTAATTTGACAGTGTCACATTATCTACACTATTAATATATCCTTATATAATGAGTTTCAAAGCATTTCATCGGAAAATGTTAAAGTTATGGCTATATTAAATATATTAGTCATTTCAGTCATTTCACGCGCCCGCACGTGCAGGCGTATGCGCGCAAAATGACCTTCGTTCCGCACACCTACACAACACACCTATTAACCCTAAAAAGGTTTTAGCTCAGTTGGGTGAACAGTTTCTGAGAACACTCGCGGACAAAAAAGTACCGGAGAAGAAATAAGAAGAAAAAAGAATAATAATAATAATAACTAGTGCTAATTGTAACGGGGACCGTTACAGATGTTCCCCAAACGCTCCCCAACTCCCTTTTGGTGCCATATTAACTGTAAGCTTTATTAAATAAGACAAACTCTATGCATTTGAGACTTTAACAACGTATACCCAGAAGTGTACCAAGTTCATTCAAATTTTAGCATTGCACGCGTGCGCATGTGAATGCATGTGCGTAATGACCATATCATCTTGTCTACACAATCTATATATTTTAATATACTAAATATTAAAGTTTTTAATCCAAAAGTATTAAAAAATACGCTCATTCAAGTGTGTTTTTGATTTTACTCATTTCACGTGCACGCACGTGCATACATGAGCATGGTGACCATACCTTCTTGTAGAAGTCCATTACATCTATCTATGTTCTAAATCCCACCCCGTTTGGTTGAAAAAAAGGGAGTTATTAGCCATTTAAATAGATTGCAGCGCACGTGCATGTTATATCATGTTGTAAAGTTTCAAAGCCAATCAAAAAACAAAGGAAATATTGAGATTTAGCACAATCAGTACAAAGCGCACGTGCATGCATGTGCATGATGTGAAATTTCTTGTAGATGTCCATTATATCTATTTATGTTCCAAATCCCATCCTGTTTGGTTGAAAATCAAGGGAGTTATAGCTATTCAAATTTTAAGCCAATCAGATTGCAGCGCACGTGCATGCACGTGCTTTCATGATTAATGCTATATATCATGTTGTAGGATATCCTAATGTATGGCTATGTTCAAAATTTCAAAGGATTTCGTTAAAAAACAAGAAAGATATTGAGACTTAAGTTTCAGCCAATCAGAGCGAAGCGCACGTGCATGCGCGTGAGATCTTGCTATTTTGACCATGTCATATTGTCTATGCTACTAATATATCACCATATTCTGAGTTTCAAAGCATTTCATCAAAAAATAAAAAAGTTACGGCTATATCAATTAAATCGGTCATTTCACGTGTTGCACGTGCACGCTCTTGCAAGCACGTGCGCGCAAAATGACCTTCGTTCCGCAAATCTACATAACATGCCTACTGACCCTAAAAAGGTTTTACCTAAGTCGGATGTGTAGTTTACAAGATCATTCCGGACAAAAAAGTACCCAGGAAGAAAGAAGAAGAAGAAGAAGAAAATAATAATAATAAGAAACAGAGTAAAAACAATATGTTCCCCAACTTCGTTTGGGGAACATAATAAGAAACAGAGTAAAAACAATATGTTCCCAAACTTCGTTTGGGGAACATAATAAGGCAGCAAAATTCAAATTCTCATTTCTCTACTAAGATTTTTACATCGGGCTCGGAGTTGGTTTTCTTCAGAAAGACAGGACTGGGTTCAAGGCGACTAGGGGTACCACACCGGTAATTGACCAATCAAAATGAACTTAGTCAATTGTAGGTCCATACATTAAGCCGATTTTCCTTTCTTTTGAGAGTTTTTTTAATTTCCTTCCAGGCCAGTTTGACAACTCTGGTACCTGTGCCTAGGAAATTTTATCTACTCTATAAATAAATAAAGTTTTTTGACAGGAACTATTTCTCCAGGGCATAGGAGGCTACTTCCTGGGGTGCTTTTGTGATGTTTATAAAGACATGGAAAACACGTGGATTTGAGGGTAGCCCTGTTTGCATATGCAAATAAATCAGAAAATGTCGTGTACGTACCCTGGTTTTTTGGTGTCAGCTAATGTGACAGGTATTGTTTAACACCCCCTTATCAATATTTTTTCATGAATTCAAACACGTGAGGTTTTACTGGAAAGAAACGTGTATTGCTTTTTAATATACCGAAACTCGCTATTTCTGGGGATTGTGTAATTCTAAAAAAAATTCAGATAAATTTCAATGGTGAAATAAAAGAAGAATGCTTGGTATTAAAATATTAATTCATATCAGTAGAATTGAATGCTATTAACGACATCTGGAGAAATAGGCTTTAAAAGGTTTATATCATATCTTTGTTCGTCTGCACTTAAATTTCAAACACGACAGAATTTGTAATTTTTGCCGTAAAAATTCATAATTTCTATATACTTTAGAGACTTACCGTAAAACTTTCAGGAAACTTTCTATGAAGTCTTTTCTGCACCTTAAGTGAAATTTTATGTCGATCCCAGGTGTTGATCGAGTTTCAGAGAAATTTTCTACGTTGTTATTGATTTTTTTTTTTTAAGGAGAAGGGGGGGGGGGGGTTGACTTTTTTATTCTAAGCATTTGTTAAAGTGAGTTTGTAAATACATCTACGAACTTGAGCTGGATTGTGACCTTTGGGTCAAGGGGTCAAAGGTCAAGGTCAAAGGTCAAGGTCATCAAAGCATTTCATAAAGAAATATAAAAGTAACGGCCATATCAAGTATACAAGTCATTTGATCATTGCACGCGCGCGAAGGTGCAATGCATGAAAGCTATATCATCGTGACTACACTTTTAATGTGTTTGTATTCTTTGAATTTTGAAACGTTTCATAAAAAAAATTACGACTATATCAAGTAAATCGGTCATTTAACGCATTGCGCGCGCACACGTGCATGCAAGTCCTTGCATTCAAGTTTGATAGTAGCATAATGTAAGAATCCGTCATATCTATTCATATTCTAAATTTCATCCTGTTTTGTTGAGAATCAAAAAAGTTATAGGCATTTAAAGTTTAAGCCAATCAGATCGCAGCACACGTGCATGGGCGTGGTTTCTTGAAAACTTTTATATATCATAGTTTAGGACGTATTAAGGTATGATTATGTTTTAAAATTCAAAGTATTTTGTCAAAAAACAAGTAAGATATTGAGATTTTTGTTTCAGCTAATCAGAGCAAAGCGCACGTGCATGCGCGTGCATGCATGTGCATGATGACCGTAACTTCTTATAGGAGTCTATTGTGTCTGTCTATGTTCTAAATCTTATCGTGGTTGGTTGAAAAACAAGGGAGTTACAGCCATTTGAAGTTTAAGCCAATCAGATTGCAGCGCACGTGCATGCGCATGCTTTCATGACAAATGTTATACATCATGTTGTAGGACATCTTAAAGAATGCTTATATTTTAAATTTCATTCCATTTCGTCAAAAAACGGAAAAGATATTGAGATTTTTGTTTCAGCCAATCAGAGCGAAGCGCACGTAAATGCGCGTGAGTTCTTGCTAATTTGACAGTGTCACATTATCTACACTATTAATATATCCTTATATAATGAGTTTCAAAGCATTTCATCGGAAAATGTTAAAGTTATGGCTATATTAAATATATTAGTCATTTCAGTCATTTCACGCGCACGCACGTGCAGGCGTATGCGCGCAAAATGACCTTCGTTCCGCACACCTACACAACACACCTATTAACCCTAAAAAGGTTTTAGCTCAGTTGGGTGAACAGTTTCTGAGAACACTCGCGGACAAAAAAGTACCGGAGAAGAAATAAGAAGAAAAAAGAATAATAATAATAATAACTAGTGCTAATTGTAACATAATAATAATTGTAACCGTTACAGATGTTCCCCAAACGCTCCCCAACTCCCTTTTGGTGCCATATTCCCTGTAAGCTTATTAAATAAGACAAACTTTGCGCAATTTAGACTTTAACAACGTTTTCCCAAAAAGATACCAAGTATATTCAAATTTTAACATTGCACGCGAGGGCATGTGAATGCACGTGCGTAATGATCATATCATCTTGTCTACACTTTCTATATATTTAAATATACTATATATTAAAGCATTTAATCCAAAAGTATTAAAAAATCACTCATTCAAGTGTATTTTTAATTTTACTCATTTCACGTGCACGCACGTGCTGCACGTGCATGATGACCATACCTTCTTGTAGGAGTCCCTTATATCTATCTATATTCTAAATCCCATCCTGTTTGGTTGAAAAACAAGGGAGTTATAGCCATTTCAAGTTTAAGCCAATCAGATTGCAGCACACGTGCATGCGCGTGATTTCATGATTTTTTATCTACATCATATTGTAGAATATCCTAATGCATGACTATGTTTTAAATTTCAAAGCATTTTGATCAAAAATCAAAGGAGAAATATTGCCATTTAAAGTTTCAGCCAATCAGATTGCAGCACACGTGCATGCGCGTGATTTCATGAAATTTTTTTATATCATATTGTAGGATATCCTAATGCATGACTATGTTTTAAATTTTAAAGCATTTCGTCAAAAAACAAAAAAATGAGTATTCAGATTTTTAAAGTTTCAGCCAATCAGATTGCAGCAAACGTGCATGCGCGTGATTTCTTTTTTGAATATCATATTGTCTAGGATATCATTATGTATTTCTAAATTTCAAAGCCCATTGTTTGGTTGAAAAACAAGGGAGTTATAGCCATTTAAAGTTTAAGCCAATCAGATTGCAGCGCACGTGCATGCGCGTGTTTTCATGAAATTTTATATATCATATTGTAGGATATCCTAATTATGACTATGTTTTAAATTTCAAAGCATTTCGTCAAAAAACAGAAAAGATATTGAGATTTTTGTTTCAGCCAATCAGAGCAAAGCGCACGTGCATGCGCGTGAGTTCGTGCTAATTTGACAGTGTCATATTATCTACACTATTAATATATCCTTATATAATGAGTTTTAAAGTATTTCATCAAAAAATATAAAAGTTATAGCTATATTAAGTATATCAGTCAATTCACTCATTTCACGCGCACGCACGTGCAGGCGTATGCGCGCAAAATGACCTTCGTTCCGCACACCTACACTACACACCTATTAACCCTAAAAAGGTTTTAGCTCAGTTGGGTGAACAGTTTCTGAGAACACTCGCGGACAAAAAAGTACCGGAGAAGAAATAAGAAAAAAAAGAATAATAATAATAAGAAACAGAGTAAAAACAATATCCCCAACTCCCTTTCGGTGCCATAACCCTGTAAAAAATTAAATAAGACAAACTCTGTGCATTTTTGAAAACAAAGTTTTTCCAGAAGGATTTTATCAACATTCAATTTTTAGCATTTCACTGTAAGCGCATTGAATGCATGTGCGTTATGACCAATCATCTTGTCTTTCAAGAATATTTTTAATTATACTTGCGATAATAATAATGAAACAATCCTGATCATACAATTTATATTCTTGTAGTTTTTTCCATTACATCAAAATATTGTTTAAATGAAATCCTGTCAGTTTATGAAATAAATTTTTAAAAGTTAATTTTTAAATTTCTAAATAATTTGCAGCACACGTGCATTGGATTTTTATGTGGAGTTTTTTTTAAATATTTAATTTCAAGAACAAATTGGTGAATGTTGTATATGCATATCAAAAATTAAAAATGATATTGTAATTAGACTATATTTTTCTATGTAATTTCAAAGAATTTGCTTTCAAAAGGAGAAATAGTTTTTTAAAGTTTCAGCCAATCAGCATTTACCCTTTGTTAGCGCTAATGATTTCAAATATGATTTTTTTATTCATATCATTTTGTAGGATATCCCAATGCATGAAATATTTTAAATTTCAAAGAATTTCGCAAAATATATAGCCATTTAAAGTTTCAGCCAATCAGCTTGCACGACTCACATGCGCATGCTAGAAAATTCTTATATATCAGATTGCAAGGTATGATCATTATAATTTCAAAGGATTTTGACAAGAAACAAGAATTTCAGTAATTTTAGTTTTAATTTAAGATTATTCACGTAAAACTTTCAGGAAATTTTGACCATGCTATCTTTCTGCACTCATATTGTATCCTTACATTTGAGTTTCAAAAAATTTCATCAAAAAATTCAACAATATCCATTATATTGTTAATTTCACCTAATGCAAGTATTGCGCTTTGCATAAGTAAATATATCTTACAACCTGTTCCCCAACTTCGTTTGGGGAACATTTGTTAAAAACTTAATACATGCCTCCCTAACCCTTTGTCAAAAGGTTTCATTCAAAGAAGGTTACAAAATCTATCATTTAAGACGTTAAAAAATTTTCCCAAATACCAAGTATTTCAAATTTAAAAATAATAATAATAATATAATAATTTTAATAATAATAATAAGAAACATTTTTTTGTTCCCTTTTATCAAGAAATTTCATTTAACGCTAATTGTAACGCACACCGTGCATGCAAACGCTCCCCACATTCCCTTTGTTTGGTAGCATTGTTAAGATATGCTATTATTTTGGAAATTTCATTTGTTTATGTTGAAAAACAAAAAAGTTATAGCCATTTAAAGTTTAAGCCAATTTGCAGCACACGTGCATGTGAATTTCATGAAAATTTTTATATATCATAAGTAGGATATCTATATATTTATGCTATGTTTTAAAATTCAAAAGTATTTTGTCAAAAATACGCAGAAAAGATTTGAGATTTTTTTTCAGCCATCAGAGCAAAGCGCACGTGCACGCACGTGCATGCATGTGCATGGTGACCATACCTTCTTGTAGGAGTCCACTACATCTATCTATGTTCTAAATCCCATCTGTTTGGTTGAAAAACAAGGGAGTTATAGCTGTTTAAAGTTTCAGCCAATCAGATTGCAGCACACGTGCATGCGCGTGTATTTCATGAAAATGTTTATATATTTATTGTAGTACATCCTAATGAATGTTATATTTTAAATTTCAAAAAATTTCGTCAAAAAACAAGAAAGATATTGAGATTTAGTTTCAGCCAATCAGAGCAAAGCGCACGTGCATGCGCGTGAGTTCTTGCTAATTTGACCATGTCATATTACTACACTACTACTCTATCCTTATATAATGAGTTTCAAAGCATTTCATCGAAAAGGTAAAAAGTTACGCCTATATTAAAATATTAGTCATTTCACGTCATTTCACGCGCACGCACGTGCATGCGTGCGCGCAAAATGACCTTCGTTCCGCACATCTACATACATGCACTATGAACCCTAAAAAGGTTTTACTAGTTGGGTGAACAGTTTACAAGAACATTCGCGGACAAAAAAGTACCGGAGAAGAAATAAGAAGAAAATAATAATAATAATAATAATAATAATAATAATAAGAAACAGAGTAAAAACAATATGTTCCCCAACTTCGTTTGGGGAACATAATAAGAAACAGAGTAAAAACAATATGTTCCCAAACTTCGTTTGGGGAACATAATAAGGCAGCAAAATTCAAATTCTCATTTCTCTACTAAGATTTTTACATCGGGCTCGGAGTTGGTTTTCTTCAGAAAGACAGGACTGGGTTCAAGGCGACTAGGGGTACCACACCGGTAATTGACCAATCAAAATGAACTTAGTCAATTGTAGGTCCATACATTAAGCCGATTTTCCTTTCTTTTGAGAGTTTTTTTAATTTCCTTCCAGGCCAGTTTGACAACTCTGGTACCTGTGCCTAGGAAATTTTATCTACTCTATAAATAAATAAAGTTTTTTGACAGGAACTATTTCTCCAGGGCATAGGAGGCTACTTCCTGGGGTGCTTTTGTGATGTTTATAAAGACATGGAAAACACGTGGATTTGAGGGTAGCCCTGTTTGCATATGCAAATAAATCAGAAAATGTCGTGTACGTACCCTGGTTTTTTGGTGTCAGCTAATGTGACAGGTATTGTTTAACACCCCCTTATCAATATTTTTTCATGAATTCAAACACGTGAGGTTTTACTGGAAAGAAACGTGTATTGCTTTTTAATATACCGAAACTCGCTATTTCTGGGGATTGTGTAATTCTAAAAAAAATTCAGATAAATTTCAATGGTGAAATAAAAGAAGAATGCTTGGTATTAAAATATTAATTCATATCAGTAGAATTGAATGCTATTAACGACATCTGGAGAAATAGGCTTTAAAAGGTTTATATCATATCTTTGTTCGTCTGCACTTAAATTTCAAACACGACAGAATTTGTAATTTTTGCCGTAAAAATTCATAATTTCTATATACTTTAGAGACTTACCGTAAAACTTTCAGGAAACTTTCTATGAAGTCTTTTCTGCACCTTAAGTGAAATTTTATGTCGATCCCAGGTGTTGATCGAGTTTCAGAGAAATTTTCTACGTTGTTATTGATTTTTTTTTTTTTAAGGAGAAGGGGGGGGGGGGGTTGACTTTTTTATTCTAAGCATTTGTTAAAGTGAGTTTGTAAATACATCTACGAACTTGAGCTGGATTGTGACCTTTGGGTCAAGGGGTCAAAGGTCAAGGTCAAGGGTCAAGGTCATCAAAGCATTTCATAAAGAAATATAAAAGTAACGGCCATATCAAGTATACAAGTCATTTGATCATTGCACGCGCGCGAAGGTGCAATGCATGAAAGCTATATCATCGTGACTACACTTTTAATGTGTTTGTATTCTTTGAATTTTGAAACGTTTCATAAAAAAAATTACGACTATATCAAGTAAATCGGTCATTTAACGCATTGCGCGCGCACACGTGCATGCAAGTCCTTGCATTCAAGTTTGATAGTAGCATAATGTAAGAATCCGTCATATCTATTCATATTCTAAATTTCATCCTGTTTTGTTGAGAATCAAAAAAGTTATAGGCATTTAAAGTTTAAGCCAATCAGATCGCAGCACACGTGCATGGGCGTGGTTTCTTGAAAACTTTTATATATCATAGTTTAGGACGTATTAAGGTATGATTATGTTTTAAAATTCAAAGTATTTTGTCAAAAAACAAGTAAGATATTGAGATTTTTGTTTCAGCTAATCAGAGCAAAGCGCACGTGCATGCGCGTGCATGCATGTGCATGATGACCGTAACTTCTTATAGGAGTCTATTGTGTCTGTCTATGTTCTAAATCTTATCGTGGTTGGTTGAAAAACAAGGGAGTTACAGCCATTTGAAGTTTAAGCCAATCAGATTGCAGCGCACGTGCATGCGCATGCTTTCATGACAAATGTTATATATCATGTTGTAGGACATCTTAAAGAATGCTTATATTTTAAATTTCATTCCATTTCGTCAAAAAACGGAAAAGATATTGAGATTTTTGTTTCAGCCAATCAGAGCGAAGCGCACGTAAATGCGCGTGAGTTCTTGCTAATTTGACAGTGTCACATTATCTACACTATTAATATATCCTTATATAATGAGTTTCAAAGCATTTCATCGGAAAATGTTAAAGTTATGGCTATATTAAATATATTAGTCATTTCAGTCATTTCACGCGCCCGCACGTGCAGGCGTATGCGCGCAAAATGACCTTCGTTCCGCACACCTACACAACACACCTATTAACCCTAAAAAGGTTTTAGCTCAGTTGGGTGAACAGTTTCTGAGAACACTCGCGGACAAAAAAGTACCGGAGAAGAAATAAGAAGAAAAAAGAATAATAATAATAATAATAATAAGAAACTAGTAAAAACTAATTGTTCCCAAACTTCGGGGGAACCGTTACAACGATGTTACCCAAACGCTCCCCAACTCCCTTTTGGTGCCTTATTCCCTGTAAGCTTGATTAAATAAGACAAACGCGATACATTTAAGACTTTAACAAAGTTTTACCAGAAGTATTCAATTTAAGCATTGCACGCATGCGCATTTGAATGCATGTGCGTAATGACCATATCATCTTGTCTACACTATTGATATATTTTAATATACTAAATATTACAGCATTTAATCCAAAAATATGTTGAATCTAGTGTATTTGGAATTTTACTTTCATTTCACGCACGTGCAAGCATGTGCATGATGACCATTCCCTGTTGTAGGAGTCTATAATATCTATCTATGTTCTGAATCCCATCCTGTTTGGTTGAAAACCAAGGGAGTTACAGCCATTTAAAGTTTCAGCCAATCAGATTGCAGTGCACGTGCATGCGCGTGATTTGATGAAAATTATTATATATCATATTGTAGGATATCCCAAAGCATGCCTATGTTTTAAATTTCAAAGCATTTCGTCAAAAAACAAAAAAGATATTGAGATTTTTGTTTCAGGCAATCAGAGCGAAGCGCACGTTCATGCACGTGCAGGCATGATCATGATGACTATACCTTCTTCTAGGAATCCATTATGTTTGTCTATGTTCTAAATCCCATGCTGATTTGTTGAAAAACACGGGAGTTATAGCCATTTAAAGTTTGAGCCAATCAGATTGCAGCGCACGTGCATGCGCGTGATTTGATGAAAATTCTTATATACCATATTGTAGAACATCCTAAAGCATGCCTATGTTTTAAATTTCAAAGCATTTTGTCAAAAAACAGAGAAGATATTGAGATTTTTGTTTCAGCCAATCAGAGCGAAGCGCACGTGCATGCGCGTGAGTTCATGCTAATTTGACAGTGGCACATTATCTACACTACTAATATATTCTTATATTATGAGTTTCAAATCATTTCATTAAAAAATATAAAAGTTATAGCTATATTAAGTATATCAGTCATTTCACGTGTTGCACGCGCACGCACGTGCATGCGTATGCGCGCAAAATGACCTTCGTTCCGCAACCTACATACACACCTATTAACCCTAAAAAGGTTTTAGTAGTTGGATGTGAACAGTTTACAAGAACACTCGCGGACAAAAAAGTCCCAGGAGAACAAATAAGAAAAAAAAATAATAATAATAATAATAAGAAACAGAGTAAAAACAATATGTTCCCCAACTTCGTTTGGGGAACATAATAAGAAACAGAGTAAAAACAATATGTTCCCAAACTTCGTTTGGGGAACATAATAAGGCAGCAAAATTCAAATTCTCATTTCTCTACTAAGATTTTTACATCGGGCTCGGAGTTGGTTTTCTTCAGAAAGACAGGACTGGGTTCAAGGCGACTAGGGGTACCACACCGGTAATTGACCAATCAAAATGAACTTAGTCAATTGTAGGTCCATACATTAAGCCGATTTTCCTTTCTTTTGAGAGTTTTTTTAATTTCCTTCCAGGCCAGTTTGACAACTCTGGTACCTGTGCCTAGGAAATTTTATCTACTCTATAAATAAATAAAGTTTTTTGACAGGAACTATTTCTCCAGGGCATAGGAGGCTACTTCCTGGGGTGCTTTTGTGATGTTTATAAAGACATGGAAAACACGTGGATTTGAGGGTAGCCCTGTTTGCATATGCAAATAAATCAGAAAATGTCGTGTACGTACCCTGGTTTTTTGGTGTCAGCTAATGTGACAGGTATTGTTTAACACCCCCTTATCAATATTTTTTCATGAATTCAAACACGTGAGGTTTTACTGGAAAGAAACGTGTATTGCTTTTTAATATACCGAAACTCGCTATTTCTGGGGATTGTGTAATTCTAAAAAAAATTCAGATAAATTTCAATGGTGAAATAAAAGAAGAATGCTTGGTATTAAAATATTAATTCATATCAGTAGAATTGAATGCTATTAACGACATCTGGAGAAATAGGCTTTAAAAGGTTTATATCATATCTTTGTTCGTCTGCACTTAAATTTCAAACACGACAGAATTTGTAATTTTTGCCGTAAAAATTCATAATTTCTATATACTTTAGAGACTTACCGTAAAACTTTCAGGAAACTTTCTATGAAGTCTTTTCTGCACCTTAAGTGAAATTTTATGTCGATCCCAGGTGTTGATCGAGTTTCAGAGAAATTTTCTACGTTGTTATTGATTTTTTTTTTTTTAAGGAGAAGGGGGGGGGGGGGGTTGACTTTTTTATTCTAAGCATTTGTTAAAGTGAGTTTGTAAATACATCTACGAACTTGAGCTGGATTGTGACCTTTGGGTCAAGGGGTCAAAGGTCAAGGTCAAAGGTCAAGGTCATCAAAGCATTTCATAAAGAAATATAAAAGTAACGGCCATATCAAGTATACAAGTCATTTGATCATTGCACGCGCGCGAAGGTGCAATGCATGAAAGCTATATCATCGTGACTACACTTTTAATGTGTTTGTATTCTTTGAATTTTGAAACGTTTCATAAAAAAAATTACGACTATATCAAGTAAATCGGTCATTTAACGCATTGCGCGCGCACACGTGCATGCAAGTCCTTGCATTCAAGTTTGATAGTAGCATAATGTAAGAATCCGTCATATCTATTCATATTCTAAATTTCATCCTGTTTTGTTGAGAATCAAAAAAGTTATAGGCATTTAAAGTTTAAGCCAATCAGATCGCAGCACACGTGCATGGGCGTGGTTTCTTGAAAACTTTTATATATCATAGTTTAGGACGTATTAAGGTATGATTATGTTTTAAAATTCAAAGTATTTTGTCAAAAAACAAGTAAGATATTGAGATTTTTGTTTCAGCTAATCAGAGCAAAGCGCACGTGCATGCGCGTGCATGCATGTGCATGATGACCGTAACTTCTTATAGGAGTCTATTGTGTCTGTCTATGTTCTAAATCTTATCGTGGTTGGTTGAAAAACAAGGGAGTTACAGCCATTTGAAGTTTAAGCCAATCAGATTGCAGCGCACGTGCATGCGCATGCTTTCATGACAAATGTTATACATCATGTTGTAGGACATCTTAAAGAATGCTTATATTTTAAATTTCATACCATTTCGTCAAAAAACGGAAAAGATATTGAGATTTTTGTTTCAGCCAATCAGAGCGAAGCGCACGTAAATGCGCGTGAGTTCTTGCTAATTTGACAGTGTCACATTATCTACACTATTAATATATCCTTATATAATGAGTTTCAAAGCATTTCATCGGAAAATGTTAAAGTTATGGCTATATTAAATATATTAGTCATTTCAGTCATTTCACGCGCACGCACGTGCAGGCGTATGCGCGCAAAATGACCTTCGTTCCGCACACCTACACAACACACCTATTAACCCTAAAAAGGTTTTAGCTCAGTTGGGTGAACAGTTTCTGAGAACACTCGCGGACAAAAAAGTACCGGAGAAGAAATAAGAAGAAAAAAGAATAATAATAATAATAATAAGAAACAGAGTAAAAACAATATGTTCCCAAACTTCGTTTGGGGAACATAATAAGGCAGCAAAATTCAAATTCTCATTTCTCTACTAAGATTTTTACATCGGGCTCGGAGTTGGTTTTCTTCAGAAAGACAGGACTGGGTTCAAGGCGACTAGGGGTACCACACCGGTAATTGACCAATCAAAATGAACTTAGTCAATTGTAGGTCCATACATATAAAGCCGATTTTCCTTTCTTTTGAGAGTTTTTTTAATTTCCTTCCAGGCCAGTTTGACAACTCTGGTACCTGTGCCTAGGAAATTTTATCTACTCTATAAATAAATAAAGTTTTTTGACAGGAACTATTTCTCCAGGGCATAGGAGGCTACTTCCTGGGGTGCTTTTGTGATGTTTATAAAGACATTGAAAACACGTGGATTTGAGGGTAGCCCTGTTTGCATATGCAAATAAATCAGAAAATGTCGTGTACGTACCCTGGTTTTTTGGTGTCAGCTAATGTGACAGGTATTGTTTAACACCCCCTTATTAATATTTTTTCATGAATTCAAACACGTGATGTTTTACTGGAAAGAAACGTGTATTGCTTTTTAATATACCGAAACTCGCTATTTCTGGGGATTGTGTAATTCTAAAAAAAATTCAGATAAATTTCAATGGTGAAATAAAAGAAGAATGCTTGGTATTAAAATATTAATTCATATCAGTAGAATTGAATGCTATTAACGACATCTGGAGAAATAGGCTTTAAAAGGTTTATATCATATCTTTGTTCGTCTGCACTTAAATTTCAAACACGACAGAATTTGTAATTTTTGCCGTAAAAATTCATAATTTCTATATACTTTAGAGACTTACCGTAAAACTTTCAGGAAACTTTCTAT
>NW_026922111.1:0-19450 GCF_032062105.1 Saccostrea cuccullata | reverse complement strand
GTTATATAACAATTAAAACAATGCATTGTTTGGAGAAGTGCTCCAAATTACCAGTCTCTTTCTCCTGACTGTTTATTCAACAGTAATTGCATGAGATGGTCCAGCTTGTACTGGCCATGAAAAATCCATTGTATCAAAGAATATAGAAGACATGTACAGACAGTCTATGCTTGGCATATCAAAATGTACTAGTATATCCTGTCTACTTTTTCAAAAAAATCTGTCAATGCATTTATTTTTTTTTTCATAAGGTACGAATCAAAATAGCCTATATGCTTTATTATCAGATATTTTAGGCAGGGGTTAAAGTGCCCCAAAAGTTAAATTGCTTCATGACATCAATAGTTACACAAACAGTGGATATTGTACATGTGTTATATATCTGACAATTTAAAAGTTTGAACTTTCTGTGAATGTAAGTTATGACAGTTAAATATAAACAAAAACTTGAAATCAAATTTGAATTATCATTTATCATGTTTAGTTTTGAAGGGGGTGGATACATGCTTACGAATAAAAATTTGCAGTTTTGTATAAATTACTATTTTTAAAAACCTCCAAAAGTAATGGTAATGGTAATGCATTATTTTACTAAAGTAATGGTAATGTAATGCATTACTTTGAGAAAATAGAGTAATGGTAATGGTAATGTAATGCCTAAATTGTTGAAGTAATGGTAATACAATGCATTACTTTACAATGTAATTCGCCCCAAGCCTAGAGTGAGTTATTGGTGTGTGAATCACACAGACTTGTCACGTAGGCATATTTCATGAAGCGCGCTGGCGCATCATGAAAAATATGCCTACGTGCAAGTGTGTGTGATTCACACACTAATAAATCAGACACTAATAATTCACACTAAACTTAAAAACATTCCTTATATTTACATTTTACATATTTGGAAGCACCAAAAATATACTCAATAGTTGAATTTTTCACTGCCCTATATCGTTATACTATTACTAATGTCGCTGTAGCCTTATTGTGACGTCACGTTAAAGTATACACGAAAATGGTATTCAAATCAATTTCACAGTTGGCTTAGTAGAAAAACACAGCGAATTTAAATATTTTATAATAAATTGAGTGATTCTTGTTGAAAAATTTATTACCATGGAGGATTTAAAGTCTTTTCTGTAATTACTGGAACAAAGCAGGTCATATTCACCACACATTTAATAACAGATCCATCCGGGTATGAGGGATTGATGATGTGATCTTTTATCTAAATAGATTTATTCAATTTATTGCACCAAAGCAAACAAGCAAATGAAAATTTCAATTAATTAGGTAGAAATAATGCAAGGGATAAAACTGTGAATTGTTATGTAAAGGTTGTACATACTGTATGTGGAGTTGTTACTGTCGGTGAGGCTGAAATAAAAACGGAACGTTCACACACATGACTTTTAGCAATTTTCATAGAAATCTCACGATTAAATACTAGTAGATTATTTCCAAAACATACCAGATGTGGTATGAATCTTTAAACATATTTCATCCATGGTGACTCTGTAAAGAAATTATTTACAATCAAAATTAAGTCGAGATTTCAAACATAAATATATGGAACTTATATAGAATTAATATTATGAACAGTAGTTTTAATCAAGAAAATTGTAGGATAAAAGTAATATTACCCAACAGAATTTCGGGTCTGTACACACATCATTTCACTGCCAACCTGGGTTGGTTTGACACAAAAATGAGCAAGCTTTGTATCTGTACCACTCAGCGTTAATGGACAATTTTGTAAGGACGCATTCTTAGATCCAATTGCTAAAGATTTGCTATATTAAAAAAAACAGATATATATATCATAAAAGCAGAATCAAAATATGAATAACTTTATTTAGATATATCTCATTTAATGATCTTATTTATAAGTGACATGAATGTAATACATTGATAAATTCTGCCCGGAAATAGGTAATGGGAATTCACAAGGCATATTCAAGACACAGTTGATATCAGTAGGTACACCGGTGTCCACAAATATAGTTGAATTCTGCAATAAATATTTGAAGCACTACAAAATATCTTATTTCATATTTTGGTGAAGCAACGGAAAACAATTATTTTCATGAATCTTGTGAAAAAATTACGCTGGAAGAATTAAACAAGATACGTTTGATTAAAATGTGTATGCAAGTATGCTAAATTTTTAAACTGAAGGCCAACAAAGATTGAGATTAATGTGCATCTTCAGAAAAATAATATTCATTTTATTATTTTTCACAAAACGATAAATCATATCAAATATCATTATTAAACAAAAACTAAATTACCCTATTTTCATAATATTCTTAGTGAAACAAATACCTTTTAACACTTAAATAAAAAAGAAGTTTGAAAACTCACTGTTGTTATATTTGCAGAAGGGTTTCTTGGTATTGGGATACATGAAACTAAAATAAAGAAAAAAAATTAAAAAATGACATTATTTAAATGACAATTCTATAATTTATAATAATTTGAAACCTAAAGAAAAATACCCCACCATTATTCTGACAGTGTCTTCCACTGACTCCCACTGGACAAATACACGTGAAGGACTGGTCGTTAGACAAACAGTATCCTTTATTACAAGATACATGTTGACAATGGGAAGCTGAAAAGAGAAAAATATGCTTATCTTCTTATGAACAAATTTCTAAAAAAAATAATCTGAATATCATAAACAAAAATAAAAATCCCTTACTTGTGGAATTAAGCGATGGATTAACAATGATGCATCTTTTCTCGTTGGAACTATAATAAAATATAAAAAGAAGGGTTACATTCTTTCAATCGCAATTAAATTTTCAATATTTTTGCAAAACAAAGATATTTTAGTTCAATGCAAAATGTGTTTTGTGTTATTAGATTTTTTTACTGGACAAGCATTATAAAACATAATGTCTTTTAGAATACAAGTAATACCTTTGGGCCCCAATGCAAATCTTCTTAGTTTCTGTGTGCTGCACTCGTGTGACGACGTCAGTGACACAAAGGTTGGGATCAAAGCTAGTCACTTTTGTACTTACAATGACTGTTCCTGATGTGTGTGGTAGCTCCTTTGGCTCTTCACTAAAGAATCACAAGAATGAAATCGAAATATATACATGAAGTTGATATTTGTTAATAATTTGCAATGTCGTTCCTTACCATTTACCACTGTGATCTTTTGAAGTATGTATCAGCAAATGACAGTCTGTGTTTTCTAAACATCGAACAGAAGAAGAATCGGGAAGTGTTGGTTCTTGTAGGCCCTGAAATAATATTAAACAGGTTATATTTTTTTCGCTGTAACCGATGTTATATTTTTAAATCTTTATTCCTTTACTAATAAATACTCATGTAATTCTTTTATACGTACACCAGAGGGTGGCTTGGTAGGCAATGCAGATGTAAAATTGACTTTAAAGCAAATTTCATCACCTTTCAAACTACAATTCAATAAAACATTATAAATTTATGATCTCTACCACTAAGTCTCTTTTTAATAGGTAATTAGCATCATAAAATGTAATATAAGAAGTTTCAATCAAAACAATCACTGCTCGGCAGATTATTACCGGCCGCCAGGAGGCGGTCGGTGTTTTAAGTCGTAGTCTCGTTCAACCAGACGCTCGGCTGTCTCTGGGTGGTCGGAGATTTACGGAGACAGCCGAGGGTCTGGTTGAACGAGACTATTTAAGTCGCTGTGCGTTTCTGCGGAGCTAACAATTTGAATAAAAATATTCAACATCATATCGCCGGCGTTTTAATATTAAACAATTATTTCTAAATGTTTAGGAAAAAGCACAATAATCGTAAAATTCAATTTATAAATAATGGGGTAAATATTTCATCCAATCCTGATTGACAAACCCTGATATAACTGAAGTGCGGAGAAAATAAGTAGGAATGTTAGGCATAGTCTAAAACAAAGACCGCGTTGTAAATCAACAATTTTACTTTCTCTTTTTAAAACAGGATCTGCTGTGTTAATTTGAAATGAAGTGTATACATTTCCTATGGATGTTTTTCAAAAATATGATGAAATATTGATTTCTTAAAAGCAAAGAATATTAAGACATGTTGGTCCAGGAGACTAGGATAGAGCGCGTTTTACAATGTGCCAAACATTTTCCCGCCACATCTCAACACCAAAACAAAGAGATTGTAAGAGAAGAAATGTAGTGGTGGATCTTGAAGGAGTTGGGGGGGGGGGGGTTAACATCCTATAAGAGAGAGCGAGGAGCCCCACATGTTATATATTTGTTGCGTTTTTATTAAGGTTAAACTATAGCTAAGTTTAAACTTTAGTTTTGTACTTTTAATGTAAAAACTACTTAAACAGCAAGTTGTACCAAACTGAGTGCAGAGACGCAGAGGACTATGCATAGTTTATATATATTGCCTATACATGTAATATTGTACATGCATTATTCAATTGGCATTGTCGCATGCATTTTTTTTTTCATGTCACGAGGATATTTTAACAGATAAATATAAGAATTTTTTTTTTAAAACAGCAGATTTCAGTTTCTGAAGAATTTTTTTTAAAAAAAAACAGCAAATTTCAGTTTTTTTAATGAACTTCAACAGTTATATAAATTGGTTTGCGGCCGATTTTTGACGCTTGCGTCAATATGTTTCTTGTATTACCTTTTATGAACAGTATTAATACATATTTTACGTTGACCCTCCTTTGTTGCCTTTAGTTTGATGTTTGTTTGATAGGTAGAATTTGAATCTCCTGGGAACGTGTCTGTTTTTACAGGATGGATAACAAAAGGACTGTCTGTATCAACGGTGGGGCTATGAAAAAAAGATAATCAACTTCAAAGATACTCAGAATCCAGATTTTTAAAAAAAAAATATGCCTTTTGAAACATTTTCCTATTTTCTTTGAGGAATGACTATATCATAAAAGGATATCTTACATGTCTCCAGGTGGACCGGTAACGATTAGAGGCACTCCACAAGGTGTGCCGATTGAACACTGTATTACCTCCGGAATGGCGGTGTCCGTAAATACTGGTGCAGTGTTGTTTTGCTATAAGATTAAAACGATTATAATATGATCATGTTCTAAATCATTATCCATGCTAAAATATTATGAGTGGTACCTGCATTTGGTGTTCGGAATTCATAAAAAAAACTTATTATTTACCTTGCCCGTGTTCCCTTGGTTTACTGGGGGAGAAAATCGGCCTGAAAAAAATATACCGTTAAAAATAAATTAAATGGCATATGTGTCAGATAAGAAATAAAATGGTAGTAATTTGGTATAAAACAAACTTTTCTGGCAGGTGCTTCCTGTAAATCCAACAGGGCATATGCATGATGACTTTGAAACAGAGGTTGCGTCACATCGTCCGCCATTGTAGCAATGTTGATCTTGACAAGGTCCACCTTTCAAATATAAACAAGGAAATATACGTTTTACAAGTATCTTTCTTGTGATTACAAGTACAGGGAGAACAAATTAGTACATTGCCATGCTAATATTTTCATAGGCATCAAGAATTGAAAAACTTCGAAAACTACCGAGCATACCAAATGATTTACTGCCATTGGTTACCGCCTGGATAATATAACATCTCTCATGCCCTACTTTCCTAAATTGGAAAAAGACAGAAAGATAACATTATACGAGTGTCAATTATTGTTGTTTTATATATAAAATATGTACGTATCATGCATGAAAAATAAAATGTGTGACACCTACTCTTCTTGTCTTGCCTTTATACACAGCGAGTGATTACCCGGTGTGCTGGGTTTAACGGACAAATCTGTGTAACACACTGAATGGGATGTTGTGACCGTCTCCGATGTGAAATCATGAATGTTTACTAACGAAGAAGTTGGCGTGTTTTCCACTCTTGGACTGCAATATAAAAATATTTTTATACATAAAGATTACCTTTTCCTCTAAAAATTGTGAACCCTTATATACTCCATTTCAATCACTGGTGTATATAATTAAAGAAAACACCATTTTATTTTTCGTTTAAATTATTCCTACCAAGATTGTGATCCTGGTGTTGGCTTCGTTACGAGCTGTATATGACAACTGTCCAGTGCACTTTCACATTGTAATACTGTTCCATCTGGCAAAGAGGGGGAGACTATTTCTGGTGTTATCTGTTCAAAATCAATGTACTTTGTTAAGGGCATCCTTTCAAGCAATCTATTAAAATGCTTCTTGGGACTCAGTACAGAAAAAATCAGAGAGAATGATATTCAATCTGATAACCTCTTGCTACATTTGAAACCAATCTTTGACAAATGCTAATGATATACATATGTAAGCGATAGATGGATGAGTAAACCTTAGCTGAGATGTTTATTGAACAAATGTTCTTGTTTAAGATTGATTGTATTTTATTCATGGTAGTGAAAAAATCGAGGGGTCCATAGTATTTGGACTAAATGCAGGGTTCCTTTATGATACAATACAAAGATAATTAATTTTTTTCTCTAAACTTTTGTATGTCACTTACGAGTGGCGTTGTTGTGGACACGGTATTATCTGAAACACATTTTGTTCCGTTACAAAAAAAATCTTCCATACATTGAATTGTGAAATATTAATACCAGCATTATACTTCTAAAAATGAATTACTCAGTATGTCATTTGCAATTTTTTTTACCTGGTATGATCTTTACGTTGACGCAGATTTCATCAGTGTTCCTGCAAAAGTTGACAAACACTGAGAATAACAAGAGGCCCACGGGCCTTATAGGTCACCTGAGTATCATGTAACAACTTTCCAGCGATTGTATTTGGTTCGTGTTTTAATCCAAAAGCCATGAAATTCACAAATTTTGAAAGAGGCACCATTGCTTATCAAAGGGCAGATTTCAAAGCATTAATTTATTTTTAGTCAAAGTACCCTCCTGGTACCCCTGACCCAGCGGCCCTGAAATGATCTATTTTGAAAGAGGCCCCTTTCTTCATTATAAGGCCAGCATTTTTTTATGTTTAGGTTTAGTTATGAAAATGAGAATAAAAAAGTCCCGAAGGAGAAGGAAATAAAATTTTTTTTTTGATAAGTCAATTATTAACATTTGTACATTCTTTTTTTATCATATGCTATTCTAATAGGCTCCTTACCACTGGACACATAATGCTTACAAATAGGAAAGTAGAACATGTAATTGCTTATTTCATCATCCGCCAGTTTGGGCCAGTTATATAAATTTTGTGATGTTGGTCAAAATATATTTTAAAAAATCAATCCTTTAAAAGTCTTTCAATATATCTTCATTTTTTAAATATGTGTTAGGTGAATGTGTAGACATAGTTCTAAAATTTACTTGATGCCTAAAATTATAATTCCTATCATAAAACAGTCAGGGAGTATTGGGGAGTAGGGTGAATATTTTTTCAATTAAGTGTAAAATAATTTTTTCTGGCTGATACAAATGATACTACATGCCAGTATATATTTGTATATTCTTGCCTTTTAATAGTTGAATTTTTTTTTATTTCTTCAGGTTATTGTTTATTTCTTCCTCAAATGGACTTAACTTCTCCCATAGTTTTATTCATTACATCTGATGCATAAGTAAACCTTTTCTGAAGAATGATGCTTAGACTGTAAGCTATAACATAGACCTAAACAATGTCGCTGGCAATATGCAATAACTACCACGGGCAGTTTAAAACCTGGGGAAGGAAAACAATTTACAGATACTTTTGAAACGAATACATAATTATCTCACCAGCATGTCATTGTGCAACAAAGTCGTCAGCATTTTATTTGTCATTTGAACGGTGAAACGTTTTGAATGGCACTCGTATCGATGAATTTTACACTAAACCAAGATATCTTCTCAGATCTAGCTTTATTTTCAGGTATCACACCGGTAAATGACCAATCAAAATGAACTTAGTCAAATGTAGGTCCATATAAATAAAATTAATTTTCTTTTCTTTTGAGGCATTTTTCTATTTTCTTCCAAGCCATTTTTACAACTTTGGTACCAGTGTACCTTGTAAATTTTATGTATTTTGTGAATAAATAAAGGTTTTTGACAGGAACTATTTTTTTCAGGGCATAGGAGGCTACTTCCTGTGATGCACTCGAGGTGTTTATAAACAAAGTGAAAACACGTGGATTTGAGGGTAGCCCTGCTTACAGATGGAAAATGTCCGAAAATGCCGTGTGGGTACCCTGTTTTTTGGTGTCAGCTAATGTGACAGATAATGTTTAACACCTCCTGCTAAATATTTTTTCATGTAAACAAATACCTGATTTTTAACGATTTTTTATGCTATATAGAATTAACTGTATAGTGAAAACAATTACCGGTGTGATACCTTCATCTTAAAACCGGAAGTGCATGTTCGTAAATCTGAAATCTCGATCCCGACTAAAATTTGACATCGGAAAGAAAAAAATTGTTTTATTTTTTCCTGAAAATTGAAAACCTTGAGCGGAGGGTTTGTAAAACTGAAAATAAAATAATTCCTGGCCTTAAATATGTAATTAGATCATTAGCATATTAACCAGGAGCAAAGGATAAGATGTTCAAAGAATTCATGCATTTCACTATATAATCATTAGAGCCCCACCCTAAAACAAGAACCCCTGACCCTGGGACCATAAAATTCACAATTTTGGTATAGGCACTCTTGCTCATCATAACTATGTACTTAGTTGGTTTATGTTGGTTTATTTAATACCCAGGAGCAGAGAAGAAGATTTTCAAAGAAATAATGCATTTTCACTACCTACTTATTTAGACCCGCCCTAGCACTAGAACCCCTGACCCCAGGGCCATGAATTTCCATGAGAGGACTCAATGCTGATTACAATCATACCAACAGTTTGACTGCTTGATGTCCAGGAGTAAAGAAGAAGATTTTTAAAGATTGCACTAATTTTAGTGGTTTTGGCCCCACCCCTCAGGCCCCAGGGGGGCAGGGATCATGAAATTCACAATTTTTGTTCCCCTTTACCCATAGATGCTATATGTCAAATTTGGTTGAAATTGGTTCAGTGGTTTCAGAGAAGAAGCTGAAAATGTTCAAATGTTAACGCACGACGCACGACACACGACGCACGACGACGGACGAAAACAGATAGCAATAGGTCACCTGAGTTTACTCAGGTGACCTAAAAATAAATAAATAAATAAAAAAATATATAAAAACTCTAATAAAATTGTTAGTAGGAAAATACTTACGTCAAAGAATTTTTTGTTTGAACGCAGACTCGTTTTGTTCCGGTTTGTGATGGTATGACATGGAATTGCGCTATGGATTGATTGACTCGTTTTGTGATATCTATAAGATTAATTTGTTTTGGCTCGACTCCTTTATCCAAATGTCCAAAAAGTAAGGAACTCCTGTTTTATAAAAAGGATTCTTTATTCTCACTTTCTACAACAAAAGGCATTGACGAAGAATATACAAAAAATTATAATTGTTATGCCTTACTTATTCACTGGACTTCCATGCACGGGTATCATTATAGGGCAATCTTTGTTCAGCTGGCACGTTATTTCTTTTGGTAACATTGTGTTCACAAATATTGGTGAAGACTGTAAAAATATGTATTTGAAAATATATTTTTGACAATTGATTTCGAGTTAAAATTTAATTTCATTTAAGATATTCACTTACGTTTGAAAACTTGTTAGATGGCCGTGGTACTGGTATAGGTTGTGCTGAAATACAAAAAGTATTGATACTTTTTGTTTGACCTTGTTTGTCTTTTTTAATTTATATCCACGCTGTGTGTAAACTTCCTTTGTTATTTTAACCAACTTTTTAAAAGTTTATAGAAGTAAACTTACTTGTTTTTTCACAATGCATTCCTTTATATCCAAGTTTGCATATACACACGTAGGAAGTGGAAGTTGACTTGCAATAGCCATATGCTCCACAAGGTTTACTATTGCAATGTGATTCTAAAAAAGATCAATAAAGAGATTATTTATCATTTAAAGTTCAATGTTATTATTTTAGGAAATGTCCATCAGTTTATACATTTTTTTTCATAGTTGAGATTCTTACTTGTTAAATTTGTCACTGCATTCACAATTATGCATCTTTTATCTGCGGATCTGTAATAAACAAGAGGCCCATGGGCCTTATAGGTCACCTGAGCATTATGCAACAACTTTCCAGTTATTGAATTCGATTCATGTTTTAAGCAAGATGCTACGGCATTCACAATTTTGAAAGAGGCACCATTGATCAACAATTCAAAATAACAATACACTCAGCAGTTGCTTAGCTTGGATACTTAATACCCATAGGCAGGGTAGGGGAACAAAAAATGCATTTCAACTCATCAGTAATATTCAGCAATAATCAGTAGTGTCCATACCACACATAAACCCCTGACTTTTGGCCTAGGTCCACACATTGCATAATTTTTGAAAAGGTATCCTTGCTTTTCAAAATATTTGATGAATACCAAGGAGCAGATTTCAAACAATTCATTCATTTTCAGTATACAAGTACAGCCCCACCCTCTATGGTACCCCTGATCCTGAAGCCTTGAAATTCACAATTCTGCAAGATTAGGGCCCTTGCTCATCATAACTATATAGGTAGTTCATCTGCTTCATACCTAGAGACAGAGAAGATTAAATGCATTTTCACTATATAATCAATAGAGCCCCACCCTAACACCTGACCCCGGGGCCATAAAATTCACAATTTTGGTAGAGGCACTCTTGCTCATTATAACTATGCACTTAGTTTATTTAATATCCAGGAGCAGAGAAGAAGATTTTCAAAGAATTCATGTATTTTCACTATATAATCAATAGAGCCCCGCCCTAACACCAGAACCCCTGACCCTGGGGCCATAAAATTCATAATTTTGGTAGAAGCACTCTTGCTAGTCATAACTATGCACTTAGTTAGTTTATTTAATACCCAGGAGCAGAGAAGAAGACTTTCAAAGAATTCATGTATTTTCACTATATAATCAATAGAGCCCCGCCCTAACACCAGAACCCCTGAACCTGGGGGCATAAAATTCACAATTTTGGTAGAGGCACTCTTGCTCATCATAACTATGTACTTAGTTAGTTTATTTAATACCCAGGAGCAGAGAAGAAGATTTTCAAAGAAATAATGCATTTTCACTATATACTTATTTAGCCTCGCCCTAGCACTAGAACCCCTGACCCCAGGACCATGAATTTCACAATTTTGGTAGAGGAATCAATGCTGATTACAATCATGCAAACAGTTTGACTGCTTGATGTCCAGGGGTAAAGAAGAAGATTTTTAAAGATTGCATTAATTTTAGTGGTTTTGGCCCCACCCCTCAGGCCCCAGGGGGGCAGGGATCATGAAATTCATAAATTTTGTTCCCCTTTACCCATAGATGCTGTATGCCAAATTTGGTTGAAATTGGTTCAGTGGTTGCAGAGAAGAAGCTGAAAATGTTCAAATGTTAACGCACGACGGACGACGCACGACGACGGACGAAAACAGATAGCAATAGGTCACCTGAGTTTACTCAGGTGACCTAATAAAAATCGGTAAAAGAAAGATTTTGAAAAGCTAATGTTAGCATTTACGGTAAAAAACTGACTTATGATACCACTTTTTATCCGAAAAAAAAATTATTAAGGAAAATTGAACTTGAAAAGACTACGAAATCAAATGTAATTACATCTTGGAAAGACATGTGGAGAAATGTTGGATTGAAACATTAAACAAAACAAGCAAATAAATGTGTCAATTTTTATAATTTATAAAATATATGAACAACGTACCCATTTACTTCAAAGCAAAGTTTCTTTGTTTCGTTATGTTTAACAATCGTTGCAATATCTGCTACACACAAAGTGTGATCAAATGTTGTCAAGCTAGTTGTGAGAACTGCAGTTCCGGATGAGAATGGAGCTTGTCTTGGGAGTAAGCTTAAATAATATAGGTAGAAAATTGAACACATTGAACATTAGTAACAAGATTAGAATCGGCAGAAGTCTATTGTTAGAAAAAAATCATACTGTAGATGAAGCCTATGAAAACATTAAGCAAATAAATCGTCTAAATGATCAAATAAATAAACAAGTGTATGATTAAATTTAATAAAGGAAATATTATCTATTAGAAACATCATACTTATTTGTACTAGAAAATTTATGCACTTTATTTCAAAAGGTTAACAAGAGGCCTATGAGCCACATCGCTCACCTGAGCACATTGGCTAGGAAATAAAGCAGAAATCACCTCAGTATTGAGAAGTTTAAATGGGGGAGGGGTGTCTGGAATTCTAAACTACCAACTACTAGATGATTGATGATGCTTCCATAAAACAAATACCTTTGCTGCTATTGAGCAGATGATTTTTTTTCCTATTTATTCATTTGACCCCCCCTTTTGGCTCAGCCCTACCCATGGGAGGCATCATTTGAACCAGTTTGACTTTACACTACCTGAGGATGCCTCCATATCAATATGATTAAACATGGCATTTCTTTTCTTGGGAAAAAAATTTCCTTGATGTTATTGGCAAAACTTGATTCCCAATTGTGGCTCACCCTTCCCAACCCCTACTTCCCGTTCATGACTTGAACAAACTTGAATCAACACTACTTGAGGATGCTTACATAAAGATATGACCAATTATGGGTTTGTGGTTCTTAAAAAGAAGAGTTTAAAAAATTCTGATATATTCATTTCTATGGAAAATTTAAATCGTCCATTGTGGCCCCGCCCTACCCCCGGGGGTCATGATTTGAACAAATTTGAATCTACTGGTACACCACCTGAGGATGTTTTCACACAAGTTTCATCTTTCCGGCCCAGTGGTTCTTAAGAAGAAGATTTTCAAAGATTTTTCCTACATATTTCTTTGTAAATCTTTGATCGTCAGTTGTGGCCCGGCCCTAACCCCGAGGGTCATGATTTGAAAAAAAAATTGAATCTACACTACCTGAGGATGTTTCCATATAAGTTTCATTTTTACTGGCAAAGTGGTTCTGGAGAAGATTTTAAAAAAATCATATATATATATTCCTATGTTTAACTTTGATCAGCCATTGTGTTCGTGCCCTACACCCAGGGGTTATGATTTGAACAAACTTGAATCTACACTACCTGACGATGCTTCCAAACGCGCGTTTCATCTCTCCTTGCCCGGTGGTTCTGGAGAAGTAGATTTATAAAGATTTTTCCTATATATATTCCTATGTAAAACTTTGATCAGCCACTGTGGCCGGGTGGTTCTAGAGAAGAAGATTTTTAAAGATTTTCCCTTTATATTCCTATGTAAATCTGTGATTGCCCATTATAGCTCCCCGGCCTACTCCCGGGGGTCATGAATTGAACAAATTTGAATCCACACTACCTGAGGATGCTTCCAAATGAGTTTCATCTTTCCTGGCCCAGCGGTTCTGGAGAAAAAGATTTTTAGAATGTCATTAATTTTTCATTAATTTATAATTATCTCCCCTTGGAAATGTCTTGGCCCTTCATTTGATAAGTTCCTACTCCCTTTATCCATGGATACTAAGTGCAAGTTTGGTTAAATGCAGTGGTTCTTGAGAAGAAGAGTTTACGACGACAACGACAACGACGACAGACAACGGACAAATTTTGATCAGAAATGCTCACTTGAGCCTTCGGCTTAGGTGAGCTAAAAATACCAATTGCCATTGTTATCCATTGGAGCATGCAGTAGCACGTGACATGTTTTATTTTCTAAACATTGACAGACGACATATCTGGAATCGTAGGTTCTTGAAATTTCTGCAAAAGAAATGCACTAATATTTTTTAAACGGACAGGAATACGGAACACATAATAGTTTTACACTTATATCTCTACATACCACATGGCTTCCTGTCGATACTGTTGTAACTGGTGATGTAAAATTGACTTTAAAGCAAATCTCATCCCCTTTCCTCTGTAATTCAATAGTCATTCATTTTTAGAAAAAGAAATAAACAAGAAAAAAAACAGAAAAAATCCATTAACTTGAAAGGGATATAACGAGGGATGCCGCCTTTGCAATGGATATGAAAACAAATATACGAAATTAAACCCAGCGTCCTCAACATATAATCAAACTTTTTTGTTTTTTTAATGAATAAGTTAAAAGTTGCCGTTACATAATATTTATCTCAATGAATTCAAAGTATTCATTTTCCCTTATCAAGTGTTAAAAAAAAATCAAAATTGTTTATGCTCAAGTTATTAGCATTTCATACCAGAAATCTTTTCAAATCACACAAAACCCGGGTAAAATCGATGTTAACATTTACCTTTGTCTACGATGTGAGTACAAACAGTATAATTCCTTTTTTTAAAACTGCTCATTTTTATATTTGTTTGAAATGTATCTTTGGGTTTTTTCCTGGATAAGTAACAGTCGTATGGGATGGGTACCAAAGGACTGCCCGTATAATTGGGGACTACAATACATTAAATGAACTATGAAAGCAATCTTTTATAAATTTTATTATTCCTTTAAAACGAAATCAATTAAAAAAGATAACAAAACAAAAAAAACTAAAAATTGTGTATAGACTTACATATTTCCGGGGTCCCCTTTTTATTATTAAAGGAACACTACATGTGCTGCCGGTGGGACATTGAATATATCTGGTATAGCTGTTTCCGTAAAGATAGGTTTAAATAGTGGTTGGCTGACAAAAGGAAAATACAGGGTATTTTTTTGTTTCACAATTTGTATTTTATTAAGTTTGGTCAAATATTTCAATTTATTGGCTAATTTGAAACAAATTTACATTTGGATATTTATATTCCTTTATTTTAAGTCCTTGGTTTTAAATAAGAGAAAACAGAATCCTTACTGATATTTTAATTAATAGCCTTTACCCTTTTAATTTCTTTTAACTATTTTTAAATTTGTTTGTACCATTTTCACATATTATTCCAATTATTTTTTTTTTAAAACTAAACCGACAGAATATTTGACGGTAGTCTATATGATAAATAAAAACACATAAATATAATTATGACCCCTGGTTTAGATTCTTTGTACCGGGGTATGATTGAAATTGGAACATTTATAGTTTTCCTTTTTTTTTAAAACCAAGACCGCTAAAATGATTTTTTTAATTAAAAAAAATTTCGATTTAAATAGGTTTATAATTAACATTCTTTTTAAAATTTATTGTTGACTAAACCCATACAAAGATGGTTTTCCCTCTACCTCTGATATTGCATTTAATTCAAATGTCTTACCACCGTTGGTCCAGGGAATGTTGGTGAAATGTGACTTCAAAAAACAGACAAAAGCTTATTTAAGAATCTTGCATACAAAGCTTAATTCAAATAAAAAATTATAGAGTCTTCAAAAACGCGCATTGAATGATTTAAATAATCATTATCCAGTTTGTTCGTCAGATTTACAAGGGTATCGACGAAGTTGGAAATGGATTTTTTATGTAGACGGGCTTTTCCGTTGCTACGTTTCAACTGTGATGATGCCCCTAGATCCCAGCTAACTAGACAATGTTTTCTTATACTTCTATATGTGAAATAAAATTAAAAATTTAAATTGGAAAAATGATGTTAATAAACGATGCACCCAAATGTAAATTTCCCAAATAGTCCCCGCCCATGAAGTCAAACACAAAGACAGCTACACGAGATTGACATGCATATCTTTCAATTGGCGAAATTTTACTTCAGTTTAATTATCAAGAAATCAACTCACATAAGTTCAAAGAGTTATCAAAGAGAAAACATTCAGATATGTAAATTTTTTAAAAATTTATTACTGTGTGATAGGCATTTTGTGTCGAATATCCGACTGGACAGATGCATTGAGCGGTTGAAGCAAGGGCAGTTTCACATTTCCTCCATTATGACATCGCATCTGTTGACAAGGACCGCCTAAGTAAATACATTTTATTTAAAATATATAAGTCCACTCGTTAAAACATACATTCAGTTTGGGTCAGATGTTGAGCAAGATCCTTAATGATACCTTTTTTATTATAAATTTTTAAAAGGAATTACCTCCCAAAATGTCTTGTTGTTTTTCTAACAACATGGACTGTGTAGCATTTTATTCCCCGCTTGCACTGAAATTGGGAAAAATAGATTCATATAAAAAATATAAACATTAAAATTTTTTTATAAAATAATTGTTTCCAAATGTTTTTTATTATATACGTTTTATTTCCACTTGACACATAGGGTATGGATTCCTGGTACTTCCGGTTTTATGAAAAGTCCACGGACACAGTGATGATCCTTGACTATTTTCAGATGAAAACGCATGGTTTTTAGGGAAAGAGGAAGCCGTGTTCTCCACATAGGACTGCAAAGTAAACCCAATATAAATAAGCAAGTGATTTTTTCACCAAGTGATTTCCGAAAAAAAATGCAATTTAACTTGCAAGTCTTGAAAGCAAATGAAAGAATTATTTGAAAAAAACCCCTAATTACTAAATTTATATGCAAATTTTAAAGATGCTTTATTATCCATACCATTTGCTTGAACCAATTGGAGTTGTGAAAGAGGTATATGACAACTTTCTCTCCATACTCGCATTGAAGAACAGTGCCGTTTGGCATCAAGGTGAGGTTATCTTTGGTGACATCTATAATTCATAAGGTGATTTACATGAAATTTAGGTTTTCTTATTCACTTAAATATTCATTTCAAATGACCGAGGAAGGGAAAAAAACCTAAAACCAAAACCAGGTTCGGGAAATGCTGAAATGTATTGACGAGATGAAATAAAATGTGGGAAAATAAACATTTTCACGGAAATTTGGGAAAAAAATTCTAAATTTTTCTCAATTAATACATGTTTCACTGTGTTTATAAGAGTTTTTGATAAAAACTACTTCCCAATGTGACTTGTATTAGAAGAATTGTTATATTGTTACTTCCTTTATTAGCCTTTCTTTATTCAGAATCCTGGTATTAAACACGATACCCCTTTCAAACTTTAAATTTCCCCTTTTGACTTGGACCTTGTAATGTACCCCCAAACACTGCCTTTGTTATTACAGTAGAGGTCCCTTTTCTCTATCCAACAAAAACTTAATTTATAAAACTTCGTTCAGGTTTCCCATTTAAAAACAGTAAAAACTAAGGCATGTATCAGTATATTCTTGATGAAAATTGAATAGCAACATGCTTCACACTTTTTTTAAAAACATTATTTTACATTTGACGGGGGGTTTTTTTCTGACATAATCTTACTGAAAGGGAAAAAAAATAAGAGTTTTGTTATTTTTATAATTTAAAAAAATATCTTTGCAAAAATTATCCCCTTTATTCAAAGAATACAAAACACTATTTTACTGTTGAAAATAGAAATATAACAACATATTCAATTCAAGAAAAAAATTTTGGCGGGTAGACAAATTGTAAGGATACTGAAAAAAAATTTAAATTTAAAAATTGTTTGAAGAAATAATTGAATGCATTTTTCTACTACTGCTGACCACCCCCCCCCCCTTTTTTTTTTGGTAAAAAACTTTCACGGTTACAAGTAAACTTAGTAGTACTGTTGTAAAAGGACGAAATTACAAGAAATTCACCGTGTACTTTTATTGTGTTTATATGTTTTGCTTCTTTATATAGTTTGCTTTGTTTTCTTGTGAAAGCCAATAAAAAAAATTGTTTTCTGCAACAAATTATTATTAAAAACCTGTCAAGGTATTGTCAGAATGAAATGCCTGTAACATTGAACTTTTTTTGATAAAGACAGAAAAAAAACCCTTTTCCAGATTTTTGAGGGATTGATTCTTTAAAAATTATCTGTTGACCTCATTTGACTTTGCATTTGTACTCACTGTTGAAGGGGGTGAGGTACCGTCACGTTAGGAAGAATTATTTTTTTTATCAAACTTCATCTGTATTCCTGAAAAAAAAAAAAAATTTCGATATACAAAATAAGTGAAATATCGCCATTTTGGAGTAAAACAACAATAATCAATCAATCAATCAATCATGATACAGATACAAGAATATACGAAAATAATTACGTATCGAGTTCCTGGTCTGCACACAGACATGTTTGGTGCCCGATTCTGATGGTAGCACATGGAACTGTGCGATGCTTTGATTTAGGGGACTTGTTATGTGTTTAATTAATATTTTTGGGGTTTTTTCCTTTTCAATATGTCCAAAAGAGGAACTCCTTCAATAAATAGAGATAAGTTTTTTAAAAAAAAAAGCTCAAACTTTTTTTTTTTTTTGGTTGAAAGATCAAGAATTTTTTTTAAAAAAAACATTATTTGTAAATTTTAATTTTTTACCTATTCAGTGGCTGACCTCCACTGGAAAGGGTAATGGCAGTCCAAAAAACATACGATTTCTTTTTGGGAAAATTGTATCCACAAATATGGGAAGTTCCTAAAAAAAAAGGACATTCCCCGGGATTATTGTATTTCAAAACTGAGATATTTTTGAAGATAAAGCAACCTTTGTATTTCTTAATTTGTTAATTGTTTTTTTGGGATTGGCAAGGCTTTACTGGAAAAAAAAGAAAAATTTGTGCACGAAAGGGAATAAAGAAAGATTAATTAGTGATTAAAAAGAAAACAAATTTTTTTATTTTTTATTTAAATTTTTTATGTACATGGGGGTTTTTTATTTTTTTTGGCAAAGGTTTTATTTCTTTATAAATTTAAAAAAACTATAGAAGTAAATTGTCAAAATGTTTATTAATATATTTGGTATGGATATTTAAAATTAAACATTTATCATGATTTTTTGAGGTTTTCTAAACCGTATAACCTGTTTTATAATGAAAATGGAAACCTTTATTTGTTAAATTTTCTAAAAACAGGAATCTAAAATTAACATTAAACTTGAAGAGTATATAAGATAAAAAATTTTAATGATTTTTAAAAAATAAACAGTGAATGAAAAATTGATAAAATTTTAAAAATAAGACCTATTTTTTTCAAATATTATTCCTTTTTAATGAAAAAATTCAAAAAATTAACCAAAATAGACAATATATAAATACCTAATCCAGATAATTACCTTTTTTTCCAAACCTTCCCCAAACCAGTCTTACGACAAAGTGTGATTGCATAATCGAATCCTAAAAACCCCTCCCCTACATGGATTTGGATTGCAGGGGGAACTGCCTATATGAATGAAGAATAAAATATATAAAAAAATAACTTTTCGCAGAAAAAGGAAAAAAATTTGAAAAATTACATTAATACAGAATTAAAAAGGATTAATCATATTTTACTTTTTGATTTACAAAATGATACAAATTTTATGTTTTTACCATTACCTAAGATCTTTATCAAATGTTAAAACAAAACAGGGTTCATTGGAACAGATTTCAAAGTTATGATTTTGAATTATATGATTTTTTTCAAATTGAAATCAAAGAACCTGAATTTTCTAAATATTTTTATTTTCCCAAATTTAACAGATTGAATCTAACCACAAAAATGATTAATGTTTTAGTTGTCTTAAATAAAGTTGGAGGTAACTTTACTGCGTGGAAAGATGCAAAAGAAAATTTATACATTAATTTG